>NC_079383.1:1728592-1893592 GCF_021018895.1 Seriola aureovittata | reverse complement strand
CAGTCCCGTGTTTCTATGTTGAAGAAATTTTCACAATATCTTTAAATCTTCACTAATCTATTTAGGTCCGTTAGTGTTTCTCCTCCAGCCTGAAGTGTGTCAACTTTGTAACTTTGTTAAGAAAAGTGGTATATAAATAAAGTTTATCATTGTTCACTCAGGTTGAATCAGCTGTTCACCATGAAATCATTTTGCTAAAACACCTAGATTCCACTGCGGACCAGTGTATATACAACAGTGGGTTGTGTGTGTGTGTGTGTGTGTGTGTGTGTGTGTGTGTGTGTGGTGTGTGTGTGTGTGTGTGTGTGTGTGTGTGTGTGTGTGTGTGTGTGTGTGTGTGTCCTACAGGCCGACAGACCTGTCTGACCTGGAGTATCTGGACGAGGAGTTCCACCAGTCGCTGCAGTGGATGAAAGACAACGACATCACCGACATCCTGGACCTCACCTTCACCGTCAACGAGGAAGTCTTTGGCCAGGTGACATCATCAGCTACACGCCTGCAGTCTGACCCGTGTGTGTGCAGATCTCTAAACTCGCCTGTTAACTAGACCCCCTCCTGTGTTGCTAGGTGACGGAGCGGGAGTTGAAGTCGGGTGGTTCCAACCTGCAGGTGACTGAGAAGAACAAGAAGGATTACATCGAGCGAATGGCCAAGTGGCGGGTGGAGAGAGGGGTGGTGCAGCAGACGGAGGCTCTGGTCCGAGGCTTCTACGAGGTAAACGATTAATTAATTCATTCATTTATTGATAAGGTCATAGGTCGAGTGTAGCAGCTGCAGGAAGTGATATTTTAACAAAATAAGATTCACTCAGAACTGTGAAGTATTTTACCTCATTTTTACACCTGAATAAAACCACACGCAGCTGAAACTTACCTGTCTTTGCCCCGCCCCCTCCAGGTGGTGGACTCCAGGCTGGTGTCCGTGTTCGATGCTCGGGAGCTGGAGCTGGTGATCGCTGGGACAGTGGAGATCGACCTCGGTGACTGGAGGAGCAACACCGAGTACAGAGGAGGTGTGTGTGTGTGTTTGTGTGTGTGTGTGTGTGTGTGTGTGTGTGTGTGTGTGTGTGGTGTGTATAGTCATAATACAGACCTCTTTGATTTAGAATCTGAATCAGAATGATTATCTAGTTGATTCCCAAGCAGGTTTTCAACATACTAGGAATTTGCTTTGGTGTTTTGGTGCATGACAATAAACATTGTAAGAAGATAAGAAATATTAACAAAGATGAAACAAACAAGTACTGCAGGTCAGATATCTTAGATATAAAATTTACAATAAGATAAAATATTTACAATAAAAATGCAAAGAAATATTATACAAAAATATAAATAAAAACAATACAAATATGTATGGGGGGGCATTTAACATCCACATTTTGGGAATTCAGTAACACTCTCTGAACAGTATGTTAGATCTGAATCTGGAGTCAACTAGCAGTCAGTTAGCGTAGCTTAGCATAAATCTTATAGAAGTCTTCATGCTGAGCTTCACTCTGCAGGTGTGTGATTGATATGAATCTTCTCATCTCAAAGAAAATAATATATTTCCCAAAATGTCAGAAATGAGGAAAAAAGTCACTTCATCATGTTGAGACTTTCTTTCTGCTCTAATAAAAACCCAAAAGCTCCAGTCCAGTCAGTTCCAGTGTTGTGAACAAACCTTCACAGTCCTGGATCCTGATTGGTCAACAACAACAGCTTCTTTTTAATTCAAACCAGTAAAAGTCTGAATTAAGATTTTCCAGTTTAGAGACGGAAGCTTCTATGGTTATAACGAATAACAGTGTGTTTATATGTGTCTGTGTAAAGCCTGAGCTAACCCCCTGTCTCCCACTGGCTAGGTTACCATGACGGCCACATAGTGATGCGTTGGTTCTGGGCCGCCGTGGAGCGCTTCAACAACGAGCAGCGTCTCCGCCTGCTGCAGTTTGTCACGGGGACGTCCAGCGTTCCCTACGAAGGCTTCGCCGCCCTGCGAGGCTCCAACGGCCTCCGACGCTTCTGCATCGAGAAGTGGGGCAAAGTCACATCACTACCCAGGTATCTGAGCGTGTTTCCTGTGACGCCGCGTTCACAGTCTTCTAGCTTCCCTCATCATCATGAACAGAGAGGTTTGGACTGCAGCTGTGTCACTGAGCTTGTTCCTTTGACTCAGAAGTACAAGGTGACTGATGAAGTAAAACTGCGGCTCACCTCCAAACTCTTTACAAGCGCCCTGACATCGCCCTCATCCGTTCACAACAATGCACCAGCTCAGCAGAAGAGCTATTTTAGTATTTTCCCTCCTCTGCAGTCTGAGTGGATGTGATACTGTACAAGGTTCGTTCCTCTGACCTCGCAGTGGGACATTAATTTGGTAAACAGCAGCCAAAAAGTGAGCGCGCTCAGCAGAAACACAGAGCAGCGATCAGGTTTCCGTGCAGAGCAGGGACGAGAGCCAGAGTCTGAACCACCACAGCGAACCGTAGTACTCTGCTCACAATACGAGGTGTGGAGATGGTGTTTGGTCCTGTGTGTGTTTGTGTCGACGCAGCTGAGGAGGCATTCAGTCAAAGCTCAGTTAAAAATTCATTAGCAACAAACCTTAAAACAAAAGCAGCTCAGTTCAGTAAATGCAGTTGCCTGGTCTTGTGTCACGAGTAGCTTATGGTGGCTAATGTTAGCATGGATGTTGTACGCCCGTGCTAGTGCTACACTGCATTTTAGCATTTAGCATCGAGGCTACACAGGCTTTCTGTAAATCATTCTCAAAGGATCCCAGGTCTGTTTGTCGTCTTAAGTTGTTGCCAGACACAGTCTTGATGTAAACAGGTCAAATATCAGTTTATAAATGTTCAGGGATCCAGTTGTTTTGGTTTCCATATCTATGTGTCTGCGTTTGAGTGTACGTGCAGAATAGATGGGTTGAATGAGAAAACTGATACAACTCTCATGTCTACAAGGTTAAATACAAAGTTGGAGCCAGAAGCCAGTTAGCTTAGCTTAGCATAAAGGCAGTACAACTGAAGAGTATAAATGTCATCTTTAGAGTGGTTTATGTGCTGGACTGTTTCTTTGTCACATATAATCCATAAAAGAACAAAGTTTTTATACTTATAGTTTTTGTACGAATTCAACCAATGAGATGCTGTTTACCTTTAGACAGAGCCAAGTGAGCTGTTTGGTCCTGGTGGTGTCGATCTTCTCATCTAACTGTCGGCAAGATTGCAACGAAGTGTATCTTCCTAAATGTCAAACTGTTTCTTTAAGTGTCTTTTCATGACATCAGAGATTTTAATTGTAAGGATACAATAAAAGCAACTTTAAATGAAATGTTGGTGTATAAACTAAAATGTGGCGCTGACATGAGGAATTCATCTTAAATTCCAGCTGCTTATACCAAAGTTTTGAAGGAACCAGTTTGCATAAATACAAATTTAAAAAATGTAAATGTTTGCACCTGAAAGAGAGACATGTCTAACAGCTCTACCTGTCTCTCTCTCAGGGCTCATACCTGCTTTAACCGCCTGGACCTGCCTCCATACCCTTCATACACCATGCTGTATGAGAAACTGCTGATCGCCGTGGAGGAAACCAGCACATTTGGCCTGGAGTGAGACGGATCACCGCTGCATCCCTCTCAGTGAAACGGTGGCTGGGCCGAAACGCAAAAGGAAAGGAAAAAAAAAAGAACAGCTCTTGTGAGCTCCTGACGTCGCAAAGAAACCTGGATTCTACTCGGCAACGTTTCTGGTCACGTGGACAAACTGTATGTACGTGACCACGTGGGGAAGTTCATGACAGCACCCGGCACTTAGTGCACCACAGCAGGACAGCAGTTATTTTTATATTAATTATCAAGACTGGAGACGATGAAACACTAGACTGGCTTTTTAAAAAAAAGATTAGAATTATATATATGGTATGAACATACCTGAAGAAAGGGTATGTAAGATGGAAACAAGATCATTTATAGTTGCATGCACCAAAATGCATCATCCATCCAATAATAAAAAAACCTATGGTCATAAAAATCCTTACAAAAACTAACAGTAACAGATTAATAGAAATGTACAGAAAGAGCACCGAAAACAAGAAGATCTAAGACGTTAGTATGACAATGAAATACTTGAGAAATTTATCCTCAAAATTTGAATCAACAGAAAAGATTTAAGTAATAAAGTTATAAATTATAAAACCTATAGTGTGATTATATAGAGTAACAACAAAGATAAGAGAAGCTCTAACAGAAGCAGGTTTGACACATCCAAATGTTGACTTATCTTTTCTGTGAATTCAAACTTGAACACTAACAATCCTGCACACAGATTCTCAGGTGGTTTACTGCTCGTATACGTTCAGATGAATCTATAAATGTGGCTTTAAAGAATTGGTTCAAAGTATATTATGCAAATTAAAAAACCACTCGTCGGATGGACGTTAGGTCTCGTAGCCCAGATGCTAAAGGAACAATCATGTCTGGTTTTTCATCTGGAGAGCCGACAAGGATCATTATGTATTTTACCTGGACGTTGGCGGGCCGACAGGATCCCGCCTTAGGGGCTGAGACTGGGATGTGAAGAAATGCAGTGCTTCAAGCTTCAAGGCCTTAGGGGTGATGAGTAGACCCTTACAATCAAATCTAAAATTAGAGCCAGTGTCAAAACACACGACAAAAATAAATCAGAGCCGCAGAAGTCATAGAAACAGGTTTTTCAGACCACTTGGCATCTGGATTTAAATTGAAGAAATGAATCCTGCACAAGATCAGATGGATGGAGGTCAGATATTAGATACATCTGCAGAGAGTCAAGCCCAAAAGTGAGAAACTGATTATGATAAGGTGACGCAAATGATCTACTGATAAGACCAGGACCACTGAAGGGACGTGTCCATGTCAATAACAGTTAAGCCATCTGTAAACAGCTTCTGTTATCCTCTCGGTTAACTATAGCAATTCAGAGTCAATAATTGGAGCTCCTCAGTGACGAGCAGAGGCGCCAGAGAAGTGCTGAAAGTCAGAATGTGCTGAGAAAAAGGAGGAAGCTGGGGAAGAGTAACACATGACTCCTTCATACACACCTGACCTTTAGTCTAATTCAGATCCAGTCCACTGACAGCAAATGGGTCTAATGGGTATTTACAGACTCTGCAACCACTACAGTACTTAATCCAGTCCTGAAACTCGAGACGTATCGGTATCGTTCAGGAACAGCTAGATCTCTCCGAGGCAGGCAGCACCTGGACACAAACGGCTCATCAACAGTCCCTCCAAACCTTCTTGCTCTGCGAGGCTTTCAAAAGCAGAGACGATGATGTCATGTCTCCTCTATCAAAGTAGCCATCAATACCAACACAAGGGCTTCTGGGATTCCCTCTGTGGAGACCAAGCAAGCAGGTAGTTCACGAGTCTTTGGCGACAAAGAAGTGGGCGCTCCAGCTGTGTAAAAGGGGCGGGGCTGGAGTGTCAGCGTCTCTGGTCCTGCTGTTTGAATGGGAGCATCTTCTCTTATTCAAGTCTTCCACTGATGAACTTCTTCTCTCTGTCTGTGAACCATCACCTTAGCGTTGCTCTGTGCACGGAGCCGGTTCTCCAGTATCTGAACCTTTACTGTTTCAAACAACGTGACTGGTGCAAAGCAGCATCGTGGGTCTTCAAGGGCTTCATCAGACCGGGGTCCTGAACCGATCCGGCCCTGCTGCATGAACTTGTGATGTGGACAGAGGCCCTTGGATGAACCACTGTAACATATGCAATAGTTAAGACCTTAACTTAAATCTGTCCCTCAGTCTGCCATGTTCTCTCCCACAGTGACTGACTGCAGCGTTCCCTCAGCGTTCCCGACCCTTGTCTACATCTCTAGTCCAGTAATGAAACTGTGCCTCAGTTACTTACTGCCTCATACGTGGCCTGTGGTTTTTGTGGGGCTTGGTGATTCGTATTTGAGCCTCACATGAGAGTTCAGATATTTGCATCGGTTCTTTTTGCATGTTCTGCTCGTGTGGACGTGAGTTTCCTGTCACACAAGTCTGGTTTACTGGAAACTCTGATACCCAACTCACACTCAGCCGCCTCATGCGTCTTCATGGGCACATCTGCTGTCTAATTTTAAAAAAAGCCAAGTGCAACTGCAACCAGAAGTCTGACACATTTTAGCCAGAAAAGGTGTAAAAGCTTTCATCTCTCAAAACATTATTTTTACTCCTTTCAATGTAACGATGCAGTTTGTCTTTGCAAACATTGAATGAGCTGTAAGATTAAAGGGAAACTCCAATGGTTTCACACAGCGTGTTTCCAGGTGTTGCAAATATGAAATAAGTTGTATAAAGCCTTTTGTATCTCCAGACGGAGCTGTGGAAGTCTGACTTAAGTCCTACGAGTTTTAGAATGAAAACAATCAGAGGGCGTGGAGTTAGAAGTGAGCTTGAGGCTAAAGGCTCCAGGCTACATTAGCCTCTATTAGCATTACAGACAGTTACAAGGTAAAAACAAACAAAAAGAACGAAAAATGTGGGGAATAAAAAAGACGATATCTCTGGTCCTGCTTATTTGTTGTCCGTTCATGCGACTCGTCCACATGTCTGTGTTTTAAACTACCTAGCTAAACCATTTTTAGCTAAAGTTATAGCTGTCCTGGAGCGGGTTGCACCAGCTGTTCGTAGATGTTCAAACTTAGAGCAAGTGTTCACAAAGTCCGTGACTGAAATAAAACTGATTCCACCACATGAACTAGCTCCTACGTAGCCATTAGCGTACATCTGCTAACTGTCAGGTGTAACAGTTGTAGTTATCTGAACCAAATGATTAGCTAATATCTGAGCCATTTAGAGTGAAAGGTGAAACTTGACAACCTGAAACTTGATAAATGCTGTTTTATAATGTCATGCCTGACGATTTTAAATTGCATTTCACAAAAATAACACAATATACCTCAACTTACAAAGCATTTTACTAAAATTAGTAGATAATGTAAGTTAGGTTAGCACTCACTATAAAATGTACCCTGGAACAGAGAGAAGCAGAAAGAAAGAAACAATCACTTTTAGAAGTTATACAATGACTTCCTGTTTACATTGTTGATGGCTCCTGACTGGCTAGTGCTACAGATGTTTCCTAGCAACAGGTTCACACAATACTAAAGTCTGTACTAGCTAACATGGCGCATCCCAATTTAGTAAATCACTAGTTAGAAATTTAGCTACTGAGAACTTATGAAGCACTTTCTGTTCTAACTTTGTAATGGTTTATGAAGAGCTGGTACAGTCCTGGACCGGACGTGGACCCACCCCCCGCTGGAACCTTTCCCTAAACTTAACCTAGTTCTTTAGGTACCTAACTCTAACCACACTGTAACCACAGTTTATTTGCCGTGACAAAAGTCTTTCTCTAAACTTAAACAGACCGTATTTATACAGAACGAGAGTAAAGACATGACACTCTTTAAATATCAAGTGTAAACGGGGCCTTAATTGCACCAGGGTAGAGTTTGTTTGTTAGCCCTGGAAGAAATTGGCAACTTCTATTTCTAGATTGCTTGTTCTCCACCCAAGGCATGCTGGGATAGGCTCCACCCCCTTACCCCCTGACCCTTCATAGGATAAACGGGTGTAAGGAACAAATGGATGAGACCTCTGGAAGTTTTTCAGACACATTGAGAGAAATTGGCCTCAGCTGAACGTCTGTGAACTCGTGCTTCTTTGTTCCCCACATGATGTGATAAAATTATTTTCTTTCTTTCTTTCTTTTCTTCACCTAAATTGTGCTTAATTTTTTCAGTAGCTACAGAAACGATCAAACTGGGGTAATAAGTCACAACGACAGCAGCAGAAACGCAGGATTTTTCCGTTTACAGTAAAGACCATGGTATGAACAAATGCATTTGAGAATGAATTTGATCAGAGCCACATATAACTGTGGTAAACTCACTGTACCGGCAGTCGGATCATTAGTACTGCATTCATCCTCAGCAGTGGCGAGGCCTTATCCACGCATCTCTACAACCAAGAGGACAAGGCTGTGATTATGTTGCATTCCCTGTCTTGTTTTTCTTTTCTACAATCTTTTGTACTGTTATTTATACTGTATTGTAATTATAAGTAAAGGGAAGATCTGAAGCTTTCCTTGAATGTTTTGTTTGTTTGCTGTTTTATGATGATGTGATGAGAAGCATCGGTCGAAGAGTTTGCCTTCACTTTTGAAGCCTTTGTGTTTTTATTTCGTATCTTTTCTATTACCTGTTAAGCTAGCTCTTTATCAGTCGCTACTGTTTAGTTTCCGTTCAGCTCGCACAGACAGATGTCTGACTGTGTCATACATTTCAGAGCCTCATGTATTCAGAGTAACCTGTGCATTGAGCAACAAATCACATGCATAAAAAGTGGGTGTAATTTGTTGAAAACGTAGAGACAGTGTACAGAAGTCTTGCTTTGATTAGGTTTATATGTTAAATACATGCATTGTAGATCTTGAACACAAATAATGGTTACAAACACTCCAATAACACTGATTCTGTATGTAAGTGCACTGATTGAAGCTATTATAGAAATATTTAAATAAGCTTTTGGAGAAGTAAAGGGTCATGGGATGTCTATAGAAAGGTAAGGTGGTGGAAAATTGTAGCGGCAGTTTGGTATTTGTGTCTTTTCAAACTATTTATTTGTCCATTTTCATTTTAAAAAAGGGAATTTAACAAAAGGGAAAACGTGACTGACTGAATGGATGCTGGCAAATTTGAAGCATGCATATTTTTATTTTTGTTTTTTGTTTTGTTTTGTGTGTGTGTGTGTGTGTGTATGTGTGTGTGTCTGGGTGTGTGTATTCTACACATATGTACATAATGTTGGAAAGTACAGCTCTGTTTTTGTCTGAGAACGGGTTGCTAAATACTCAGGCTGTGCTAATGCTCCACCGTACCATACAACTGTTTATGAATCTCAATAAAAAGGTCACTTTGTTACTTTGCTGCCATTGTGTGGATATTTTATACAGACTGAAACTAAAAAAACAGACATGAAGATTAAAAAAAGATAATCTGATCAAGTCTCAAGGTTCATTCTTGACCTTGGAAATAGCAGTTTGACAAAAGCTGTTGGACTCAACTCCAGTCAGAAAATAAAAGTCAGACTAGAACTTTTGGCATATCACACTTCTTGAATTAAACGCAGTAATATGTGGAATGATAAAATGGAAACCATCATAAAGTGTTTTACAGAATAGAGTAATAAATAAATAAAATAAAATAATAAATCTGTATAACTGTGATATAATAATTGTTATTCGCACTGGGTCAGACAGGATGAGGAAGTGAAATGTAAAAAAGTCTAACTAAAAGTCAAGAGAATATAAAGGTGTACTATTAAACAAGCAAAGGATCTATACCAGGGCAATGTTAGAACATAGAAAGATGAATGAATGGTGTCTAAATTAAATTATTATTATTATTATTATCATTATTATTATTATTATTATTATTATTATTATTAATAATAATAATAATAAAGTACAAAAAGATCTTTAATTTTTTTGCCTATGTATGCATTTATTTATTCATATATTTATGGATTTTATTTTGACGTTTTTACAGTTAATTTCTGCTTTCTGTCTGGAAATGAATAATAATAATGAATGAAAATAATTTGCAAAAACAAAAACAATTTTGAATTTTGTTTTTCTCGCTTTTTGTTTGGAAACAAAAAAACAATGACCTCATGATGTCGTTTTTGGTTTAGAATAAAAAATATAATAAAACTATATGAATTCAGTTTTTGTTTTGGAACAGAAAAATTGTAAAAGGAATCGACAAAATCCAAAAACGGTCCATTTTGATTGTTTCTTGTTTTTTGATTCTGACACCAAAAATGTTTTTTCCGTTTTGGTTTTAAAACAAATACCAGGTGTTTCTATTCGTTCTAAAATTACAAATGAATTATGGATTATATGTCCATATCAAGACTCCGAATATACAACCAGTTTATAAAGTTATGCAAAGTAGAACTCCATAAATTAGATGCTTAAAAAACGACCAAACTACTGTTTGTATTTGTATGTATATTCATGTTATTATTATTATTTACTTTATTTGCTTCACAATTGTTAATTTATTTACTTATTGGCCATTTTGAGCCTCCATAATTAATTTTTTTTCTTTAACTCTGAACGATACCTTTTATCCTTTTACACATGAAAGCACTCCGCCCCTCTGCGCCCTTACCGCACGCCATCCGATAGGCCAGCCCACCTGTCAATCAACACAGGCTGCCATAGTAACGGACAGCACAGCAGCGCTCCGGTTAGTAAGTGAGGAGCAAGTTGAGGACCGTTGACAAACGAGGAGAGAAGTACAGACCGAATAACTTCATCAAAATGAGCCGGACAGTCGCGTTATTTGACAGAATATTAAACTATGCGGGCGCTTTTAACTCTTAGGCCGACAGACAGTGATATTCGTGTTGTCTTTTACCGTTTAGTCCTCTGTGTAGTTTAATATTAGTGTGCTAACGTTGCCGTTTGTCAAAGTTTTCATTTGAACTTTAAGCTAACCGACCGAAACGACGTCATGATCCCCGAATGTCCACGAGCCGGGGACACGAGGAGCCGAACCCGCTTCCTGCGCAGCCCAGCGGCCGAACCGAGCCAGAGCCGCGGTGTCAGCGGCTTGTTGTCCGAAATCAAGACCCCCATCACCAACGAACCTTTCACCGACCACTACACCATTCTCCCCGGGAAAGAGCTCGGAAGGTAAGCCCAACTGTCTGGAACACTCCTTACCAGAACACCAGGTATTCTTGGAGAACTCTGCCCTAAAATTAATCAGATGATTTTTAATTTTATGTATTTTTTATTTTATTAATTTGTTTGCCAGGATAACATGGCTCTGCCAGTTGTATAATGCTGCATATTTTAAATAAAAGCACATATTTCAAGTTACATTTTTGTGCAGTTGAAATGTTTGTTGTTGTTTACTTGGCAGCGGTCACTGAGCAGGTCTGGCACCGGGACAGCCCGGCTGTCTGCCAGGCTCCTGTATGCACGCCTGACTGGTCTGATTGGGTCACAACAGTAAATAGAGATGTTTGGGATTTATTTACCAGCTGCATTTCTTTCCTAGAAACGTACATAATCATATTTCCTTCTTAAATTGAACAGATTATATCAACCCTCAGTGACTTCATGTCCCTCCAGTTACTGAATGATCCGGCAGAAGTGATGAATTGATTTGACTTGCATTAATGAGCCACTGCTGCAGTGTCCTCTGAGATAAACTGATGCACAGACATGCATGTGTACTGGCTTACATCTGGATTCAAAACTAATATCATTATCAGTTGGGTATCAATTTTTCTACTTATATTCAGGTGATTGTGGGATCTGTTTTTATCGGTGTGCCATTAGTTACTCATTGAAAGGTTGATAAAAGTATGGTCCTGTTCTTCTTTGGCACCTGAAAGGCAAATCCAGTCCGTCGTTTGATGCCAGCTGATGTTTCACAGGATTTCTTAAAGGTTAATCATTACAGTAAATGGTCTCCATCCTGTATGCTCAACTGATCTGGGATATAGCCTGTAACAATATCCTAAGGCCAATCCCTGTTTGGTTAGATATGTTTTTCCATGAGTAATTGCCCATAGAATGACTTGGTCCTCTGAACAGGATTGTGGTTGTGGTGGTTTGTTGACTCAGGTATAACATTAGAGATAAGAGCTGAGGTTAGACTCGGCTGAATCAAAGTAGTTTCAGCCAATAATCTCCTGATATGCAGCTATGTTAGCTATGTATGTGTGAGTCTTAGAGGTCCTCAACAAAGGCTGTGTGTGTGTGTGTGTGCGCGTGCACGTATGTGCGTGTGTATTTGTGTGTGGCTTTGCATCGCATGACATGACATTGTGACTGAGATTAGCTGCCACAGAGCAACATGAAAGGTTACATTAATCTGCAGCACTACTCTGATCTGATCTGCAGCATTGTAGTGAGCAGATCAGCTGACACAAGTTCATGTGTTCATGTTCGTGTACGCCACCGAGGCATCGACCATGTCGTGTTATTGTTCTCAGCAAACTGTGGCAATCTCTCTCTCCTTATTTATTCATATTTATGTTTAATACAAATATACTTTAATTCATCACCAGTAATCTTTAAACTTTTTCTCCCACAGTCTAAAATTAATTTCAGTGTTTTTCATTCAGTTTTCTTTCATTGTGTCTAGTTTTTTTAATTTTAATTGTAATTTCTTGTATTAGTATTGCAGTCGGTCTTTATGTGTAAGGCTGAAATGGATAAATGCTGTGGTGCAAAGGGCCATAGGCATGTTGTTATGAAAAACTGCAATTTAAGATTTTCTAATAGCAATAAATAAAATATGTGAATTGGAACAATTTAGCTCACATTTCTTAAGATATGAAATTGACTGTGCACTTGGCTTGTAGTCATGAAGTCATTGTTGTAAAACAGACTTGGAAAGCTGTGAACCTGTTCTTTAAAGTCACAAATCTGACGTGACGTTGTGTAGTAGTTAAACTGCCTCTTTGGTTGTGTCACTCATCGGTGAACTCGTACCTGGAAGACGACTGGCCTCAGCTGCTGCAGGCCACAGCTTCACTTCCTGAAGAGTTTTACTCTTTGGTCAACAGTCGACATTGTTCAGGTGGTTAATTGGAGTAATAACAGATGAAGCGGTTGTTGTTCTGTGGCCAAACAACTTGTGTTTATTCCCTGACTGAATGTGACTCTTGGCCCATTCTCTGGTTGAGCCGTCTGAACTCAGTGCTGGAATTCATTCATGAGCCTTTTCAGATTAAACCGAACGACTGTGAACGTGATCAAACGTACGTGAAGAAATTTAGTGTCAGCTGAAACAGACATTACTTATTCACCTTCCTAATGCAGTGTTTTTATTTTGAGTTAATTCAGCTTCATTTATTTATTCTGCTGAAATGGAGTCTGCTGTTTTTGTGTGGAAGGTTCTGGCTCATTATTCCACTCTGGTGAGATTCACAGCTGTGAAGCCTGAAACTGAAGCATGATCATGGAACAAGCCTGCAGAACATTCTGCCTGCAGCACAGCGTTCCAGCACTGTGTGTGTGTGTGTGTGTGTGTGTGTGTGTGTGTGTGTGTGTGAGAGAGTGTGTGTGTGTGTGTGTGAGTGTGAGTGTGAGTGAAGTGGGAAGTGGGAAGTGTGATGTGCACGGTGAGCAGTTTCCGGACTGAGACGAGGATAGATGCCGTCGAGCTCACGCCTCCACGCCCAGTGGCCCTCCCAGCATTCCTCTCTCTCTGTGGGGAAACTCCCTGTCTGTGTCGTTAGGTGGTCCACTCAGTTTCTCACTGGGCCGACAAAGAGGCATGTTCAGGTTCCACATGTTCCAGTGGGGTATATCCTAATCTGTCTTTCATAGGAACCTGTTGGTCAGGTCTTTTTTCGAGTAAAAGGAGGTGATACACTTCAGGTCTCCACCTACAGCAACAGTTAAATCAAAGGGAAAAGAAGAAGACAGTGCAGTGCTGTGAAATCTCTGGAGAGCAACGTGCCAAAATGATTTAGCACAAGAAATGGAAACAGTGAAGTGATTCAGTTGTTAGAGTCAGATGCTCAGAATAAAACAAGCTTCTTCTCTCTGGAACTTCCCCTCCTTCTTCCAACTCCTGAAATACCATGAAATGTGAGATGCATTACAAGTTGTAGTGAATAATTACTCAGCTCGGAGTTTGTGCACAGTCAGCACAGTTTAATGTTAAACATGGAAGTCTCTTTACTCATCACCTCTCGTCCTCTGGTCTTGGATTTGATCCAGATCTAGAAATCAGGAAAGTCCTGTGTGTCATGGATAGAGTACACTGTACGTGTCCCTCCGTCTTTGCCTCTCTCACATGTAATCCACTGATTTTGAAAATGTTTATATCCTAATTATCCTTATTTTAACATAAATTTTAACTTTCATTCTTACAAAATCAATGTCCACTTAAACATTTGTAAATTTGTGACTTTAATGTCAAAATTTCTGGCTCCATCTTTTTTATTTTTTATTTTTTTTTACCTACAGTGGCCCGAATACGCAATCCAGAAATTATCCCCCATATATCTTTTCACCATTAATTACAAATCATATATACTTTACATTACAGCCCTTTTCCAAACCATCCATCCACCATCGGAGTGAAAACTCATTTGGCTTTATTCATGCACTAGTTCAATTTTCATGAGGTTTGTGGTTGAGTCGTCTTGTTGGTGCGTTCAGGTGCTTGTTAGAAGCTGCGACATGTGAGATTTGAGAGTTCCTGAATGAAAACAATAAGGAAACTTGATGTTGTGAGGAGGACGATAAGAATTTGTTAGTGTCTGACCCCCTGCTCGCTGCTGGCTGTCCATGTGTCACAGTCAGGGGTTGACGAAAGCTGAGGATGGGGGAGTTTAAGGTAATACCCTCCAGTACGTCTCTGTGGTGGGAGTCCCAGATGGCCTGCAGCCAAGCTCCTTTAGTGACTGTGACTATGGTGAAGCGGTCATTGATTCCAGATGGTTAAGACCCAAAGCTTTTTCCAGAATGGGTCTTAGTGACAGAAATGGCCACTCTCTTATTAGCCCATATGGTCCTGGGCACAGCTCTTTACTGATTGCACTGGAGATCTCACCAGGGACCCAGTGTCATGGCTGTGGTTAACTTTTTTTTTTGACTGATAATATCTGACAGTACACAATTCATTTTAATTTTGACTTATTCCATTACATTAAATTAACTCAACTGATGAACTGATTGATTAATTTTTTCACCCTCCTCTGATAAAGCAGTATCAAGCACTGATCCACCTGCTGCTTTAATATTGACGGGAACATGTAATTATATGAATAACAAGATTAAAAGAATCTACATTTATCTGTGCCCAGGTGAGTGAGTGAGATACTCCGGATGTGATAACTTAAAGTGATAGTTATTTGAAGTGGGTTTGTGTGAGGTATTTACCTGAGTGATGAGCTGCAGAACACACACGTTTTAGACAGTTTAAAAGATGCTAACAGAAAAAAGCTAATATCAGGTTAATTGCCGCTTTATTTTGAATATTCTCACCGCCGTCAAAAAGCCCTTTACTTTGGAAATACATTTTTTCTAACCATGTTCCTACACACAAGCACAACCACGGCGCTCACTGTGTTACTCCACAGATCAGCTGTTTGGGTCCGACAGAGTTAAGCACATATATCAGCTCGTTGATTATTTCTACAATCCAATCAGAGTTAATTGACAATACTGACAGTAGAGACCATTAATCGCATCTTATCTAAACCATGCTCTCTTTTATTAGCTTCATGCTCTTTACCTGCACAGTCTGTGTGTTGGACACTGTTGCAGTGATGGTGTAAAGTCTAACATACGGGACACACTTGATGGCTGAATGTAGAAGCTTCTGGGGATTGGGAACACTCTGTTGGCAGCTGATCAATTTCTTTTTTTCCAGAACTTTATCTCCTGCCTTTGTGTTTGTGGCTCTGAGATTAGTGACAGATTTAATGACAGTGAACTGACAGGAGGATGCACACGATCAACCGGCCCCGCTGTGCACACGGGGAATCTGTTGATGCCAGAGCGAGTGTTTGGCCCCAGGCCAGTGAAAATCTTTACTTCATTAAATGTGTCCAGGGCTGCCTGGTCCCTGTCACAGAGCCCAGCTATGAGACTGCAAACAGCCTCCACAGGGTTTGTAGAGCGCTGATACACTGAAGCTGCTGGTAGCTGATATTTAGTTGTGGGTGGAAACACATTTCTTTTGCACTTCAGCTCCGTTGGACAGGATTAACATGACAGGGGGAGAGGGGAATAAAGTTTTCACTGTGCTCCATTTAGAAATAATAAAAAAGAGATGCGACAGCAACTCGCCTGAGAATCATCATGTGTTCAGTATCAGTGTAATCTAGTTATAGCTCTCTGTACATCCACTCATACACTGCAAACAGCAACTAATAATAACTTTAAAAAGATAACATGATCAAAAGAGAGCAGCAGTACCTACCTGTCGTATGTGTGCATATATGTTGGTGTTGGCACGTTTCCTTCTATCAGGTCAGCAACAAACAGTTTTTACACAAAAGTCAAATTTCACCCTGAGCTTATTAAAGAAAGATGACACAACAACTCAGAGATCCACTTTAAAATACAGAGACTTCCCTCAGGACGGGATTCAAAATTCAGGAGAAGCTATGGATCAGAAACCATCAGGTAACTGCGGCTGCAATTATTACTGCGTTGGGGGCGAGCTACCCACATATATGCTCCGGACGGGTTTGACATCAGAGACCAGTGGAGGTCATTTTAGAATAACTCCACCTCCCCAATAGACTGCAAAACAAGTCCGAACTGGGACCAGTGATTGGTTCATTTTACACCTTTAGTACAACATCAAACAAAAGTGACTACATCATATTCAGCATGTCATTAGCAAGATTTCAATTCCAGTTCTCTGCAAAATAGAATAGATTTTTATTAGAAAGGCCGACAAAACACAACAACAAATGTTCTGTTTCTGTTCAGTGATGTTATGTGAATAAAGCTGAGTTTATTCCTCTCGTGATGTCCTTCCAATTAGTTGGAGTTAGTTGGTAGTTGGAGCGATGACCTCCACTGCAGTAGCTGCTGTAGTATTTAATTGAAGGCGTCTGGCTCACCTAATAACGGAAAAACAAACCTCTTATATCAGGCAGTGACCACGTAAAGTGTTTCCATTTCACTTTTGCGAAATATTGCTTTGTCAAACAGTCTGAAAAACCACCTCATGTGAGCGTTTACATTTTCCTGTGACAGTTGAGTTTTTCCTAAATTCACATGTTTCCATGACTCGTTTTTTAAGTTCACAATTTCAAATTGTGCATTAAGCAGGTTCATGGAAACACAGCTATTGACGGCAACATGAATCATGCTTCATTAAAAGTAAGGCTGCACAATTAATCAAAATATAATCGAAATCACAATATGGCCAAGTGCAATATCCAAATCACAGGGGCTGCAGTTTTTTTGATGAAGGTAAAATGTGTCTCATTGTTGTTCATTGTTGTGGTGCTACAGAGACGCCCGACCTACAAATCCTATTCTCCAGACCTAAAGGAACATGATTGTTTGGTACAAAATCAAACAAAAATCACATCATCATCATTTTAAAATTTAAAATCAAATGTTTAAACAACCATTCCAACTGAAATCACAATATCTGAAAAAATAATCGCAACATGATTTTTTTGCATTTCGTGCAGCCCTAATTAAAAGCTCAAATTTAACTCTTTACAATCCAGAGAAAAGCTCAAGGGCACGTTAGCAGGGCACATACAGGCTTTGACAAGGGAACTAACAGTTCAATGATATCTGAACATGATTAGATTTCAACAACTCTGAAGAGTAAATATTTACGATCACAGTAAAGCTCTGTATACATTTGCTTGCTACGACTTGTTTTAAATCAGTGATTCGTAAATCTTCACTTAGTAAACACCAACACTACAACCAAGCCGCGGTTGGACTGATGAACAGCTGGTGCTGCAGCTCTCCATTAGATGTGCTGTGTTCAAACCTAATCAGTGTATTAATGCACACACACGACACTGAGGCTCTGCTGCAGCTTGGCTTTAGGCTGTAACCTCTCAAAGTCATCCACTGCATCCATTAGATGGCTTCTTTACATTAACTGTAACCATGCCATCACACACACACACACACACACACACACACACACACACACACACACAAAAGCCGTCTCTTTCAGGGTGTAGTCTGTGAATGAGGCTGCTGGCTTTGGAAATGTGCTGACGCTGCTTTAGAAAAGGCTGTGGTGGCCCAGTATGGTTTTTAAAGAGCAGGCCCAGACTCCCAAACCAAACAGCATCTATGGACTGATCCCAGGCGTGGCCACACCCACACTGACACACGCCGGGGTCGCTGAACCACCACAACTCTGCCATGAAAAACTAAAATCATAGCTGAATTTGGCATCTGATAATCAACTGCTCTGCCACAGTTTGTCCCTTAAGAACAAATGCAGTGTGTATGATGTATTGTTTCTATGGTGCAGAGTACATGTATATGTGTATGTGTGGATTAAATACAGGCCTGCAGTAATCCCTCCTTCCCTCCCTCCCTTCACTTTTCTCAGTCTAATCATTTCAGACAAGAGGAGTCTAGGAATTTGATGTATTCTCTACGACACTTGACACTTTTTTAATCCAGCTGCAGTGAAACTAAAGTCTTTTCAACTTTTAGTACAAACGTCCTCCTTCGATGAGATGAAACCTTAAACCTTCTTTTCACCTGATTGCACCGACATGTCAGTTTCTGAGCTGATGTGATTTTTACTTCCAGTTTTTATACCTGAGAAACACAGAAGCTGTTCTGTAAATGTCAACGTTTCCAGGATTTTAGTGGAAATATACACATCACTAAAATAAAATGGTTTACAGATATCATCTGTTAACACTCAGTAACTGTGAGGTGTAACTGTTATTCTCATGTTAACGGGCTAAAATTTGACTTGTTTAGATAAAGAACAAAGAAATTGAGATAAGTCCAACACTTCTTATACTTTAAATAAAATATTAAATACTGATGTAAAGTTGGATTTTGACCATTCACAAAAATAACAATGGACCTCAAATTGCAAAACATGAATCTAGTGACATCAGCGTGAGAGCAAATGACCAAAGTTTCTGTTAGGTTAGTGTGAACTGACATAGCCATGCGTTTCATCATGAAGGCTTATAGTTGAAACACCTAAAAACAACCTACATTTACAAAGCAGTGAGTTCAATGTGTCGTTTGGCCCCTAAAACTGTTATTTATGGATGTGAGTTAAAAGAATAGTGAAAACCAGGTTTGATAAATCATTGGTTTACAATTAGTAGATTAGTAGATACTGAGAAGTCTGGACAAACACAAAATGTTCACAAGTCGCTGCTGCAACACAATCCTGGAATCATCTTCTTCATCCTCATCTGGTCTCCTCTGCTTCCTCCTTCCTTCTTTCCTTCCTTCCTTCCTTCCTCAGATCATTAAATTCAGCAGTCTGAGTATCGTCACACCTGCTGCAGTGTCCATGTATGTGACAGTGAAGGTTTGACAAAATGAAAGGGAAATGCTACAACTCAGTGCAGTGCACAGAGAGGCCTCTTTGAGAGAAATAAAATATTTTGAGCATTTCCACTCACGTGTTTTCAGCCTTATACAGTATCAACCACTGAGTGGAAACTCACAGCAAAATAAATGAAACTCTGAACCTTTTCTGAGAGTTTCAGTTCATGATCACTGTCAGAAATCAACTGTGGAACAGTTTTGCCCATTTTGTGACACGAGATAGAATTTTATTTGAGATTCACTGTGGGAAAAATCGATATTTAACTTCATCTGTTTGTGTTGAAAATTCACAATGTACAGTTCAAGTGCAACAGAGGATTGCATTCTGGGTAGTGCTCCAAGGATGTAATGTCCGTCTGTCATGCCTGTCTCCTGAACTGAGACATCTAACGAGCTGTGGTGAATGGATCACCGTGGTCTGTGTAATGTGAGGACCGTAGGTGATAAAACTGTGGCTTTAGGCTGTTTGCTGACTTTGTGAGATGCCTTACTGTGAAGGTAGACTGTCAGTCCAGTGAGACACACATCATTACATGTAGTATAGTGTTGTATTCAAATTAATCAGAACTAATGGTAAGATTTGAGGAGAAAGTGAAGGTAATCATTAGATGAAGACATCAGTATCACAGTGATTACAGCTGCTCCTTAAAGTTTTTATCATCATCTGTTTGATCCATAAAATGTCAGAAACTAGAAAAGAAACAAACTTCTCACAGTTTCCCAGAGTCAAAGTCAAATAACTCATTTGGTCCAAAACCCAAAGACATTCAGTTTAATCACATCAATCTTTCCATTCATATTGTGCTTTATTAAATTCACTTCACAGATGGAGAAGCCAGTCGCACCAATAAATGAATGTGTAACACGTCTCTGCTCCCAGCTGCTGCAGCCCCATGACTCTCACATGAGTCCAGCTGAGGATGAAGCCGCTCAGTGCTGCTCCAGGCCCGGAGCGGCTCGTCATGCTCCGGACCCTGACACAGTCTTTCTCATTGTGTCTTAATGTCACAGCTTCTCGCTCTGAGCTGTGGTTTCATGAAGAAGGACTCGAGTTACTCTCATCTTAGAGATGTCTGTTGCTCTTATTGTGCAGGACGCTTAGTCCTGACTGTAACATCATGTTTTTATTTCCCCTGGAGCACAGAGTGAGAATAATACAGTGCTTTGTGGAGGTCCTGAAAATCCTTGATTTCTCATTTAGCTATTTTACAGTCCCTTCACTGTTTTATTTTAAAAAATAATTTTCTTGAAGACTTTTTTTTAAAGCTGCAGTAGTGAAAATATCAAACTCTGGCTAACAACAAAGCAGACTCTTTATTGATTTAAGAAAGAAATTATTGGCTTTTTACCTACTGAAATCTATAATAACCAGAAAAAAGCAGAATTTCCAGAAGAAAGTTGAATTTAATTTGCTTATATTGAAAATTGTAGGTGCAAACACTTAATTGAAGCACTAAAAGCGTTTGAAGAGTATGAGCTTAAATCAGCTGATGACGTTTTCACTGAAAACGTAACGTGTTAGTTCGAAGTTTAAACTGTGGAGACGATTTGTCAGTTTATTTGTAGTGCTCTAAGTATTTGAACTAACGTCATTGGAAGAGTAAGAGGTGACAGCTGCTGAAATGTTAATTAAACTTAAAAAGGAAATGCACCTTTCACTGTATACAGGACAGTAGATTTGGGGTTCTTGGGAGCAGGACTGGGAACCAACGCCCAAACTATCCAACATGTAGTGTAGGAAAAAGTGCAGCAGATCTCTGGTTAACTCTCCTTAGTTCTAACTTTTATTGTAATAACTAGGGCTGTCCCAAACGATTATTCTTTAAACGATTAATCTAGCGATTATTTTTTTGATTATTCGACTAATCTAACGATTTTTTTTTTATTAACCTAACAGTAATTTTATTGCAATTATTTTCCAGTTAGTCATTTAATATAACAATTTGCCCCGTCCAACATCTTGACTCGCTGCACCAGGGTGTTTCCTCTTTATGTGCTCGTGCATGAATGTCGTGCTAGAGTGATATGCCAGATGCACTTTGCAGAGTCTGCAGACTACCGCACTGTTGGTGTCCAGATTAAAGTATTCCCAAACTCTGGAGGACCGTGTGCGAGCCTTTTCTGCCGCGTGTTGCTCCACGCGCTCCGTCGTGCTGCCGGTAGACGCCGCCGTGTTGTTCAAATAGATTACACAGACGCAAATCATTCACGTAGTCAATGACTTCAATTAAGTCACCGCGTTGTCCCAGTCCGTGCGCTGCGCTTGTATCTGGGTAAACCAAAGACGATGGATATAAACGGTCCCATTAGAAAGTTCCGGTTTTGTTCTATGAACATTTACCCTGTGTGGTTTTACACGACGCGTCGACACTAAAATTACACGTCGAATAATTTTTATAATCGACAACGTCGATTACGTCGGATAATCGTCCCAGCCCTAGTAATAACGTCACTCGCTCATTTTTTAAGCCTCAAAGTAAAACTTCCATCACTGTCTCTCCTGACAACAGTAGCTCCACAGAAAGTTGACAGTATTCGCTGGGTCACAATGCCAGTCTGCTTTCATTACCACCCCCACAACCTGGAGTGTTACAGTATCTCACGCTGCTGTGGACTTTACCAAGGTCATGTTACAGTTGATATGTTAACTATACGAGCGATTGTATTTTTATCAGTTACCTTTTTCTGCCTTGATAATATTTCTTCTTTGTCTGGGTTTAGTTTTCTCACCTCAGTGGATGGTGGACGTGCAGTTCATCTTTTCTGAATTTCACATTCCTCTCCAAACAGGAAGTCTTTACTGAACTAACGTCTTTGGCAAAGTACGAAGATCATAAGAACCAGAACTGAGTTAAACAGTGAACATTTCCACTTGTTGAAGTGATTGTTAGAGGGATTGTAGGAGGCTGCCACAGACACTCCTTAGTTTCTCTGTGCAGTCCTTATATTCAGTTAAGTTTTGAACTTCTGAGCGTTGTATTCATCTATCATTTGTAATAAATAAATAGTGCTTTATCCTGGATTATTATGGATGTGGAGAGTCAAACATTCCTGCTCAGCCACTGTAGTGTTTATAAATAGGACAAGAAATAACTGCTACAGTTCTGAATTACTGACGTGTGTGGGGAAAACTACGCAACCTTCTGTAAACATTGCACCTTCATGAAGTTGGCACCATATGTGGTTACAACAAGAATAAAACTGCTCTTACCATTTTTAAGAAATTACATATTACAATTTCAACCATAGGCCTATTATGTCAGCTGCCTATTAACATCCAAATGACTGTAAAGTGATCTCAGTCATTTTCACAGACGCCACTTTTACAGTCTCAACCAAACAAACTGTTGGAGTCTGCTAAGCGTTTCTAAAGGATTCAGGTTCCCAAAGCAGATTCTGAGCTGGATCCAGATTCAGTGAAACGCTGGGCACAAGCCCCTGCACAGTATTTTACTCTCCGCTGAGACGGTGTGCAGTGGCCAACAGGAACAACCAGCAACCGATCAAATCAAAGTAGCTTTTCATCCAGCAGACTCCTGACTGGCTGTGCTGCTCTTCATTAAACGTCCTGGATGGTAAACAGGACAGACATTAGTTGAAACTTAACATTGATTCTTTTTGGTGGCACAGAGACCAAGTGAAAATATCCATAATTGACGGATCAGGTTTCAGTTCTTCTCTTTCTTCCACCTGCTCGTTCTGAGTCTGTGAGAAGTAAAGCAACTGTTTTCTTAAATCTCCATATTCCATCCTTATTAATGTCATGCCACAGAGTAATTCCTGTCCAGATTTGAAGAAGCAGACAGAGCAGGTTTGTCATGTCAGCGTGAATGTGTCTTGGCTGTGGACCGCTCACGTTCAGCTGGGTGCTGCTGCTGATTATTGGAGCATTGACTGCCAACAGTAGCCAGAGGGAGGGCGTGATGTGGGTTGTCATCTCCATCACCGGATGCATTTCAGAGGATATCCCCTGGGCAGCACTCGTGTGTCTGCACACTGCACTATGTGGTCTTCACATCAGACCACCTTCCAGTCTGCAGTAAAACTGGGTCAGGCCAGACTGTTGTGGTGGGAGGGGAGAGGCAAACACAGCCAACCACATCCACAGCCCAGTCCACGAAATGGCTCTAACCGATGTTTTTAAACCCAACATTTACACCAAATACACATCTGTGCAGCTGTTTGAAACCGAACGTGGTTAGGCCTCTGCTTCATTAGCTGGGAAACTTCTGATGCCAGAATCTCACAAAGAAAGATTTCTACTCAGCTTCACTTAATTTACAAATTTCTAGCAATTTTACTGGCTCTGTTTTTTAGATTCATAATTCTGTTTTACTTGCTGTTGCTGCTCCTCAGCTCTTGAACTGCCTCCTAAAAAGTCTCAGAGAAACCAAATCAGTGTTTTCCTTAGCTTTGCCCTTATTTTATAATTGTCATGTAGTGGGTTGTCCCTTAATCCTCCCTTTAGCCATGCTAATATATTAGCGCAGCTCTGGATGGCAATGACTGTAAGTTAGTATTGTCATGAGCGTGTTGTCTTTATCCTCAGTCTGGTGTCACAGAGCTGTTGGATATAGACTTGTCATGTCATTTTATTTCCTGTAAAGCACTTTGTAATTTCTGTTTTGAGAAAGTGATATATACATAAAATGTATTTGATTATAACTAAAGTTTGTATGAGTTGTGATCATCAGACAGGTTGAACACAATCCCCCGGGTTAGTGAAACTTCTATTGCAGATAACGACGAAGAAGTGTAAAAATACTCCATAAATTGTCTGTTGTAAACATTCATGACAGTTTATAGATCAACTTCCTGATTCAGTTTAACTCAGACCTCTGGCTGTTACTGTTCTTCAGTGAATCGTATCGTTGTTGTTTTCTTCTCTCAGGTGTCTACTTTCTGCCTGAAATGATAACATCTTTGCCTGAAGAGAAATTACTGTTAAAGTTGGATATTTCCACAGATTGTGACCCTAGATTCCGCTCTTCTTCTGTGCTGGACTGTACATTACGTCCATGGCTCAGGCAGGTCCACTGGCTGTTGGTTTGACCCTCTAGCTTTACGTAGGGAACTCTGTGATGGAATCAGAGTAACGTGTGAAGTACTGAGGGCAGAATGAGATGAGGTTCAACTTTGACCCCTCTTCCTGTAAAGTGAGACGATAAGCGACAGTTTGACCTCTAAAGTGGTTCAGATGATCTGGATCAAATCAATCAAACAGTCAAACTTTATTTGTATATCACTTTTCATACAGGTTACTGCAGTTCAAAGTGCTTCACAGGTGTTGGATGAGCTAAAAAGAAACAAATAAGAAAGCTGATGATGAGATAGAATAAAATAGATTTAAAAAGCTGCAATAACATCAGCAAACAAAAAGAACATATAAGAAAATGCATAATGAAAGGTTGTTAAAGAACCTGATGACTGCTTATCTCCCCTCATCTGACTGTGACTCATGTGTTTTCCATATCTTGAAATAAGCCTTGTGCAGTTTATTACATAACGAAGATGAAAACATTCCCCCTCCAGTCGCCTGGTCGTAACTGAAAGAACAATGAGGCTCATATAGAATAATTTCAGCACTGTTGGTCTCGTTTATTAAACATTAAAAAGAACAGATTAGTGCAGAAAGCATTATTAAAAGGGCATTTACCCCTGACTCACATCATACTGTTTCTTGATGGGTGGATTTCTGTGTCTCTTTTTTCACCCTCTGTAGAACCATTTCAGTCCAGATCAATTAGTCAATTCCTAATAATTAAGGTCTTATGAGCTCTCTCATGACCAACAGGAAAACAGAAATCAGATACGAGTCTGCAGCATCTCTATTAGGAGGAATAACATGGTGTTTTATTAAAATCAGACTGGATTCGTCAACCTCCAGTTACACTCTCACCTGAACGTGTCCTGTGTCTGTGCAGCACTGACGGTCCTCTTCTCTTCCAGGGGGAAGTTTGCTGTGGTCAGAAAGTGTGTGGAGAAATGCACGGGCCACGAGTACGCCGCAAAGTTCATGAGGAAGAGACGGAAAGGCCAGGACTGCCGGACAGAGATCATCCATGAGATCTCCGTGCTGGAGCTCGCCACCGTCAGCTCCCGGGTGGTCAACCTCCACCAGGTCTATGAGATGGCCTCTGAGATGGTGCTGGTCCTGGAGTTGTGAGTATCCAACCTCAACACAACGACCAAAGACTTAGAATCATCTATGTGACATCAGTTAGACATGATAATCCTGCTTCACGATCCAGGTGCGGAGAAAATAACATTTCTGAATAGACATTAGAACCAGGGAGTTTGGTTCGAGTCTCTGTGGAGTTGGTCATTCATACAGTTTGTCTTCAGTCAGTGTAGCTCAACCTCCTTTTCAACTCATCAAAGTATCCAGGATAATTGTGCACAGAATTAAAACGAGATTTTCACCAGGTGCTTGTGTCCCTCTCAGTGATTATTGGTTGTGATTGGTTGTAATTATTGGTTTTTAGTTTTCCCTTTTATTGCTGTGGCGGTGTACTCAGTGGAGTATTATATTTTACTTGGTGTGCGGGGATGTTCTTCAGAATAAGGGCAATAAATGTTTGTGTCAGACTGAAACTGAGATTTGATTTGTCGTTGACTAAACTGAAATGAACAGGAAGTGAACGGTGTGATATCCTCAAAGGAAAAGCGCCGCAGGGAGCTGCAGTGTTTTAGTCCTGCAGAGCTTCAGGCCAAACTTTAATGCTCCAGCAAACACCAGCTATTCCAACCATGTGCCTCGCCTGTGTCCTTTGTGTACACACACACGGATTGTGTCGTAGGACACGGTGGATTGGGTTTCCTGTATCCCAGGCCTCCGACCGAGAGGTGACGGAGAGAGAATCCAGCAGTAACACTGAAACAGGACCGAGTGGAGCGCAGCTTAGTTTGACCCAGTATGTGGGATACACACACACACACACACACACACACACACACACACACACACACACACTATGGGAACCAGGTCAAGCGTGGCCCAGGCATGACCAGTGAGATGAGATCATAATCAACAACTGGTGCGGCTAGAGTCAACCCCATACAGTATCGTGTGTGTGTGTGTGTGTGTGTGTGTGTGTGTGTGTGTGTGTGTGTGTGTGTGTGTGTGTGTGTGTGTGTGTGTGTGTGTGTGTGTGTGTGTGACTTCATCATGACACGCCAGGCTGATCAAGAAGGTCTCTCTCATTTCCTCTCTCTTTCTGTCCCACTACATACCATATTGGATTTTGCCTGAATTTATCACCATAGCGACACCCTCTAAACACACACACAAACACACACACACACACAGAGGAGAGTCAAACTGCTGGATTAGATGGTATTGACACATTTAGTATCAGCTGTCATCTGTCATTTATAACTCCTGTGTTGAAACTGGGAACCAGCTGGAGTGAAGGACGAGCTGATCCCTTACACCTTGTCTGTGATGTTCCTGTTCGTGTCCTGACGTCACCTGAACTGAACCGGTTCTCCAGTGATGTAGTCAGAAGTCAAACTCCAGTTTTCACAAAGATACTTTACTCCAGTCTTAATTTGGCACCTCACCTCCAGGCTAAATCGGGCCAAAGACTGATGTTACCATGGTAACAATCAATGACAGCTGTGCTGACCAGCAGCACCCAACAGCAAAAAACAGGAAAACATGGCCCATAGTTTGTGGTTTGCTAACATTACGTTATGGAGAGAGTGATGGGAAGGGAAAGAGAGACAGCAGCCATTTTGTTTTTCCAAATCAGGTTTTTGTTCTTTTTCTTTTATTTTTTTTTACCGTTTCACTCCTCACCGAATTTCCAAAGTAAAACGTCCTTGTAACTGTTGAATTCTTCCAAAAGAAACATGTTCTGTTGAAAGTTAACGGAGCTGAGAGGTTGGATGTGGTTCCCATGTCGGCCATTTTTAAAATGTTATTTAGAAAAAAATTCTTAATTTACACAGAATTCATTGTACCATATCTTAAGATACTCAAGAACTAAACTGCTTTGTGCAACGGATGGATTTAGACTCAGTCTATCTGAAGTCAGACTGTTTGTTCTATGTCAGAGTCAAAGTCTGTCTCTGTGAAACCGGCTGCCAAACTGGGATTTCCTCCCACGTCCCAGCTCTGTTGACTTTGACGAGAAAAAACCAGTGATGTGTTTCATGTTAGCTATGGTTTAAAGTTGAGATGAATGTCATCCAGCTCTGATTTCACTCTGTCTGCGCCAGTGCTGTGTGGACTGTAGTGTGTTACAGGATTATGTGCCCTCAGCAGCACATGCCATACAACGCAGTCTGTCCTGTTAAGGAGATCCCATAAATGCTCCTTTAACTGGTCCAGTGGGCCCAGTCCTCCCCCACCTCAACCCATAATCCTAATCCCAGCCATTGTTCATTAAAAGGATAATCTGAGAATTAACTGCTGCTCTGAGTGAGGATAGTGCTCCTCCTCAGACACATAGTCAAGCACACACACACACACATACATACAGGGACAAAGACACTACAGATTGATTATTATTTCCCCATAAAATTTTAAAAAGAAAATTAAAGAATCAAATTTTTGTTGTTGTTTTTTCTCATATAATATGATATAATACAACATAACACAGAGAACAACTGACAGCTTTGTTATGATTCATGGTAGCACTGTTCACATGTTTTTAACGTGTAGTAGTTGTGTCAGCTGTTTTTAGATCCATGTCTCAGAAAGACCGTCTTTAATTTCCTGTCTTTTGAATCAGATTTCAGGAAGTTGAATATATTTATAATAATAATAACTTTATTTTTTTTAACTTTTCTTAAAGTTACAAACCTAAAGTTACAAAGTGCTTTACAAGAAAAAAAGTAAAACCAGAGAAAATAAAAGAAGAAAGTACCCGAGCATAATAAAACATGTAGAACAGCATAAATAAGAAACATCTCAAATCAACATTATGCAAAAATATGTGACATTGAGTTATTTAGGACATTTAAACTTCATCAGATCAGTGTGAATCATATCTGCTGTTTGTGATGGAGACGATAGAACGGATCATAAATATAAAATAAATATTTCAATAAAAGAAGATTAGACACCGATAAACACTGATAAACAACCAGGGGAAAGACGATCAATTCAAGTCTGTGATCATGTGAATCATATGAATGAAGCACCATTTAATCCACCCCCCCCAGCCCCTTTCATTTCTCATATGTGGTTTTTTATATGGGGAAAAAATGGAGCAGAATACTTTCATTCTTTCTGGACGTTGACAACATCCTCCTCTTTTACTCGGCTGACAGCTGACAGATATTTTGGGTAGTGGGCTAAGTGGTGATGAAGGAGGATCGAAGGAAGGATGGAGGGAGGGAGGAGGGGGGCAGATATTCTACGAATGAGGGTCAACTTGACATAGAAAACTATTCATGCCATGATGGAAGGGGGGAAGGAGGGAGGGAGGCAGAGGGGCCCAAAGCTTTTTTCCAGGCTGGTAGAGAGAGAAAGAAAGAAATCAATGAAGAGTGAGAAAAATGAGAGAGGAGGGAAAGAGACAGAGGCAGGAATAGTGTAAACGTGATGGAGAGAACGGTTAAACGGAGAGAGAGAATGAATGAGAGCAATAGAGAGCTACATGGCCTCATTGCTGGCTGAGCTCCAGCTGGGAGTTCATTATGTCAGTCGAGCCGCACGTGACCGGCCAAAGCATGGCCGCTCGCCGAGAGAGAGAGAGAGAGAGAGAGAGAGAGAGAGAGAGAGAGAGAGAGAGAGAGAGAGAGAGAGAGAGAGAGAGAGAGAGAGAGAGAGAGAGAGAGAGAGAGAGAGAGAGAGAGAGAGAGAGAGAGAGAGAGAGAGAGAGAGAGAGAGAGAGAGAGAGAGAGATTCAGGATGAGGCTGCTGTTCTATATTCTACTGTTCTATATTCTACTGTTCTATATTCTACTCACTGTCAACAAATCCTATGAAAAAGGAATGATGTGTTTGTCCATTTCACAATCCTTCATTTTAAATTCATCCATTGCACAAAGCAGTTTGTTTTGGAGGAATTCAAGGACGTTTTAAAACAATGAAAAAAATTTCAAAATCAGATTTGGAAAGAAAAAAAAAAGTCACTGGCGTCTCTAAAAACTTTTTCCCTTCTCATCACTCTCTCCATAACAATGTTAGCAAACCACAAATTATGAGCCATGGTTTCCTGTTTTCTGCTGTAGAGCGCTACTGCTCAGCGCAGGTGTTAATTGTTACCATGGTAACATTGGTCTCAGGCCTGAGTTAGTCTGTTAAGGTGTCTAATGTTTTTGGTTTAAAATGAGTCCGTCTGTGAGCAACATTAAGACTGGACCAACACGACAGACCAGTCTGAGCGTCGGTGTGAAACCGGGGATTTGTTGACAGTAAGAAAAATATAGAATATCACCAGATTTATCCTGAAGTTCAGTGTTGATCTACTGCTGCAGTGGAAGTCGTCAGGTCAGATGTTCCAAACACTCGTCATTCAGGTTGAACTGAATCAGCTACATATTTTAAACAATTTATTTGTATTCAAGATATAAACTGAATATGACTGGCTGTTGCATTTGTGGGTGATTAGAAGTGAAACTCCCAACCTCATAAAATCAACCATGTTCTGTCATGTTCCTGTTATTCTGCAGATCAGATCAGTGTTTTGGTTGAAGTTGATTAAGTTAGGTGATTAAATATGTTTGTTTTGATATTTTTAGCTCTTCATTTATTTTATTGTTTGATAATGAACTTTAATCGTGTTAATTTTTAAAACAAATATTTTTATTCCCTCCGCGTCGGAGACATTTTGTTTTTGGGTTGTTTGTCCGTCCATCACATTCTTGTGGACACGATTTCTCAGTCAAGCTGTGACGGCACTTCTTCAGATTTGTCACAATCATTCACTAGGACTCAAGGATGAACTGTTTAAAATTTGGTGGCTAAAGGACAAAGTTCACATTGACCTCACAAAACATTATTTTGGCCTTGTGAACGCAATACCTCGAGAACTCCTCAAATCTCCTCACATTTGGGACAAACGTTCACCTGGACTCAAGGACAAACTGATTAGATTTCAGTGGTTAAGGTCAAAGGTCAAGGTCATCTGACCTCACAAAACTCTGTTTAGCCATTATTCAAGACTTCACAGCAATTATGACCAAATTTCACACAAATGCTTCATATTGTATCTGACTCTGGATAAACAGGGACGTAACCTGGAACTAGTCTGAGTGGCGGAGGGATACGACCACGAGGAGGTGGTTCTAGTTCTTCTTTGTTTTCATGCTGCTTTTGAGTTGCACTAACTTCAGGATATTTGGATAACCCCTAGCTGTGCGTCATGTCTGACCTTTTTGGTAATAAAGCAAAAACCAAACACTACAATATATTTATATGTTTTTGTATAATATAACCTGGAGCTCAGTTCAGTGTAGAAATACTGTAAGTGGGGCTCAGGGGCCATGTTGGGTCGGCGCAGTAGGAGCCCACAGCTCATTTTTGCCCTGGGGCCCCGCAGCAGGTTAATTCGGCCCCGGCTGTAATTAGTGGTGATGTCAGATTTCAGGCATTTGGACGAACGTGGCTCCACAACCAAAGTTAGCCGCTGTTTTCCTGTTGTAAATGGGGCCATTAGCATGAGGGAAACTCCAGTTCTGTGGACATGAATACACGATGAGAGCAGTATGGAGGACCACTGCAGGGCATTCACTTGACCTCACTCTGACTTTATCGCTCCCCCTCTCTCTGTCACGCACATTTGTCTCTTTGTCTCTTCTGTCCTTTGTGGAGACGGTTTCCTCTTCCACACTCATCTGTGTCTGTGGCTCCTCTCTCTACTGTAACTGTGATGGTACAAGAGTTTGACTGATTCCTCCACTGGCTCTCTGTGAACGAGTCAGACTCATGGAGGATTATCTGGTGTTTTATATTTATATATACTTTATATATCAGTTCAGAGCTTCCTACAGATACAGATGTATAGACCCTTCACACCCCCCTGTTGTTGTTTAGTGGGTGTTTATGTTTATGAAGCCAGTTATTTAGGTCAGCTGACTGAGTTCATGTCATTCTTCTACTAAATCATCAGAGTCCAAACGGGCGGCTGATCAAAGCTGAATTGATCCATTCCCACAGCACTGAGCTGACACTGATTTCATTAATTACATTAGCAACTCACCAATCAAGCGCTGACTGACTGCCCTCTGGCCTGCGTGAACCTGACTGACCCCCCCACCCCCACCATCAGGCTTCTGGGGCAACACACAGGCAGCATGCCAACCTGCCTTTGTCTGGGATCATATCAATGGAGGTGTTTTTCTAGTGTGTGTCTGTTTCTGTTGTGGATGACTTGTTTAGTGAGGCTCCTCGGTCACTGAGGTCTTCATCCAAGATAAACATTAAATTATTGAATTTTATTTATTTATTTAGAAAGTTTATTTGTTGATGAGCTGAGTTTCCTTGTCTTTTCTTCGTGTTGACAGATTAGATCAGAGTTCTGTCTGTGACATCACGCTCGTGCAGGGAGACGCACAGACCTTTTTACATTTTGCACACAGAAATCGTGCAGGTAACTAACTTCCCCTCGGAGATGGCCTTGGAGCGGCTGGAGGAGCAGCTGTGTCCTCGGTGCAGAGGGAGCACATGCTGCATGACTTCCTCTCGGTGAAGCGAGCGCTTGCAGGATCGTGAAATCCCCTGTTCAGAGAGTCCGTCAGACTTCTGATCACGTCCCTGTGAGAAATGTTCAAAACTCTGTCTGAAGTTCATGCTGATGAGAAGTCGTTTAAATCACTTTAGATCGAGGGAGGAAGGTTTGAGTTCAGACTACAACAGGTCAAACAAGTTCAGTTTAATATGTTGTCATGTAATTTGTCCATTTTTTAACTGTAATTTTCTAATTCAGTTAAATTCGTTGTTCATATTTGCCAGTTTAGGTAAAAGGTCACTGTGTTTTACATCTGTTGTCACTGCAGGAAAAAATAATTCATTCATCTGCTTCATGTGGTGTTGAAATGAAAAGTGACACATGATCTGTCTCCGTTCATCTTCCCTCTCCACGCCATCATTCACAGTCCGAGTTGTTTTTGAAAATCAAATGCTTTTGAATCGGCCGTGTCTTATTATCATTAAAATTAAAATGTCGGTCACAATGACGTCACAACCTCCAACATACCGTGAAACTTTACAGGTGTGTGGTTGAGACCAACTTGAAGTCATAGTACGAGGATGGGTGTGGTCCGACCCACGAGTCCTGAGAACGTCAACATGTTGCTGGGCGTTGCGGCTGCTGTGATCCCTTTAAGAGACGGTCTCCGGTTGTTTCCAGAGCTCTGTCAGAAAACTTTAAAAGGCAACATGAAACACTTTCTTGGTCAAAGCAAAATCATTATTATCAACAGATGCTGCAGCTGTTTGAAGATGACGCAGGTTTCATTACAGGCTCTAAACACACCGCTGACCCTGTGTTAAAACAGACATAGATCCAGTTTTCAACAAAAGGCCAATTTACTCAGATATGAATGTAATCTGATGAGTCATTGAGTAAAAGCTCCTGTGTGTGTGGGAACCTCCACATCAGATGCATGAGGACGTCTGAAGTTATTGTTTCCTGTTTGCCAGACTGGATTAGTTTCTGTCTGATCCTCTGAGGAATGAACCGAGATTCCATTAGTTTAATGCACGTGCCGAAACCAGGTGTGTGTGTGTGTGTGTGTGTGTGTGTGTGTGTGTGTGTGTGTGTGTGTGTGTGTGTGTGTGTGGTGTGTGTGTGTGTGTGTGTGTGTGTGTGTGTGTGTGTGTGTGTGTGTGCAACGGTGGCACAGATTAGAAACCAATCATTTCACACACACATACATTCCTTCAGTTGACCTAATTATTCATCATGATTCTCCTCCTCTTCAGCTCTCTGGTTTCTCATCACACACTCACTGTTTCTCATTAAAGCAGCCGATCCACACACACCAACGCCTTAACAAAGTGTGTGTGTATTTGTGTGTAAAGACTGGTTAAATGGTTATAGCTTGATTCAAGACAATTTATACTTTAGCATTAAGCTGCCTGCAAACACACATCTGTTTTTCTCAACCACAAGTGAGAAGCACAAAAATAAAAAAGTAATAAAAGAGAGAGTTCTCACAAACCGTCTGTACCGTTGGTTATTTAATAAAAATTATTGTGGTGGTTTCATAGCAACAGGAAGGCAAGGTTTTATTTGAGAATATTTCAAAACCATTTGAACAATTTATAGTTAATGTGATTTCCTTATGCTTGTAGCACCACAAACTAAATTCTTACCTGAGAGGTTTCAGAGGAACCTGATTCTTTAGACAAACTTTTTTTGTGTGTGAATTGGGTGAATGAACCTTTTAACTGTCACAGAGATCTGAACTCTATCAGTGTGTCAAACAGGTCTACTTTAAGAAATTCAGTTTAATAACATGTTTAAATGAGTCTGAACTGTGTTAAATGGAAACTTACCCCCAGCAGACATGCATGCAGTGCCATAACTAGAGCACACGTTTAACTGAGGTCCAGCAGTTGCCATGGAAACTCTAACAATGTTGTGCAGTCTAGAGCAACGACTTCCATCTTTATTTAAAACCACATTTAACCTGTTTGACTGCTGATCTCTATATCTTCATCTTCTCTCTCCCTCCCTCCTCTTCCTCTCCCTTGTCCAAGTATCAAGTCGTCGTCTTGGACAGAACACTTTAAGTTTTCCACTGACGTCTGACACTTGAGGTTGAATTTCTCCTCAGCTCAGGGAGTTACTGAAGGTTGTTGCACAGAATCACTTAAAAGGTTTCCTCTGTTAAGGAAAAACATTAAGGCATTTGCAGCAATGAATGAGATTTTACTGCAGTAAAATTCTACAGTTTCCATGGAGACCGTTTGTTTGCCGGCATTAGCGCCTGTGAAACCTGTGAACATCTCACCTGTATCGTCTCACAAAGTTGACCAGAAGAAAAAAATGTCTTAAAAAATGACATTAAAGAAGTGTGTCGCCATTTCATCCATTAAATGGAAACTTTAATGAAAACGGTCAAAGCGTCTGACACTCGGATCAATGGACATGACATACTTCATCAATAATTGATTAAAAAGATCCCGTAGCATAAAACACAGAGCATCATTAACTGTAGTTACCCTGAAGAGAGCTGAGGAGATGGAGCCATCAGATCAAATCAGAAACTGATGCCGATCAAATCTATGGAGCAAATCAATTCCTCTCATTGATGATGAGTTTCAAACTCTTGTTGTGATGTTCGTCCTCTTCATTTATCAACATAAACTCAGACGTGTTGAGTTCAGATACAATTAGTACAAAGTTTTTTCCTTATTTTGGATGCGAAGGTCTTTTGTGTCTTAACTGACTTTAAGTGGTTTCTTAAGTATAAGGAGAAAACTTTAAATACTTAAGGGAACATTTTGAGGAAAGACAGGATATTCTGTGCAATAGTTTTTATTTTAGGGAAATCTTAAGTTGGACTTTAAGGAAAATCTTAACTTAAGAGACTTTGTGCATCTTGTCCCAGAATAAAAGTGAAAGAAGTTTAAACTACGAAAAGAACAAATAACAGATCCAGAGGTAAAAGCGTCAGAGGTCAGAGGTCAATGTCTGAAACTATACAAACGATGAACCAGGATTGACCTTGAAGAACTTCCTGTTGACCAGGACCAGGACCTGAGCAGCACCTCTGTGAGGAGCTGTTTGACTTTCATTAGTTCGGCCGTCCAGACTGTTTTTGTCGCCTGTACTCCGGTTAAAGGCTCTTTCTTCTCACCTTGAAAACCCCAAACATTCTCAGCCACCCCTCCTCTTCCTGCCGTCTCCACCCTCCTCTGAGATAAAGCCTAATTCAGCAGCACCCTGAGGGAACACCTCGTCTATTCCTGACTGCCCTGCCTCCTTTTCTTTCTCAGTTTCTAATTGAGTTTGTCCGACAGAGGTTACCTCAGGTCAGAGGACGTTCATGGTGCTCGAAGCAGGGCGGGAGCTTCAGTGTCGACAACAGTTTGAGACAGTTTTTATTTTGCTGTTTATTTTACAACCTCCGTCTGTTTCCTCACGTCAGAGAGAAGTGATCAGTCAACTGTTCATTGGCCTCGTTCAAGAGACGCTCATAATTGCTTTGCTATATCTGGAGGTCTATTTCTGCCATCACCCGCAGCCAGTCAACACGCACATTCACACACACTCGTACATCGGGGTTAGACGGAGATTTATTTCCACTGCGTCTTCTGGGATTCGCCAAAAAAGCCGTGAAAGACGTAGAACAAGTTTCATGATGAAGCAGGGATCCGACCGTGGTTTGGGTTTGACACTGTGTATGAGACCTGTCCAGGCTGTAGCCTCCCTGACAGTGTACAAAGAGTGATCCTGTAGACGGATGCTCATCTCTGATCTCTTCTTCGCCTCTATTTAAACAGGGAGGGCTGTTCCCGACCGGCTCTGACCACAGGTTGTAGGATCGAGCTCAGGCTCAACAACAAATATCTTCCCCTTCAACGAGTGGTCGGGAGAAATGACCAAAATATGAACAATTAATGTTTAAATTACAGGCAGGAAGTATTTAGGAAAACATGGGGCCCATAAATGAATACAATATGAAACCAGTGTTACCCTGTGGATATATAGAGTTATATATTTTCATTATTTACATTTCTTTCTTTCTTTGTTTTTTGGTGTTGTGGTTTTTGATGGTTTTTATTAAGATTATCTTTATCTCTTCTGTTTATGTCTTTCTGTGTGATGTTACTGGGTTTTTTTATTGCTTTTTTTATTGTTTGGAAAAGAAATAAAAAAGTCTATTACAAACAGGGAGGGCTGTTGACTTCTTTCAGTGAGCATGGTTTGTTTGTTTGTTTGTTTGTGCAGTGCGGCCGGAGGCGAGATCTTCAACCAGTGCGTGGCAGATCGGGAGGACGAGGCCTTCAGCGAGGAGGACGTGAAGAGGCTCATGAGGCAGATCCTAGAGGGAGTCTCCTTCCTCCACCAGAACAACATAGTCCACCTGGACCTGAAGGTCAGCAGAGACACCTCCACATGATTCTTTGTATTCCAGTTACAGTCCGTTCAGATCCACTCTGACTCCTGAATGATCTGTGAAGTGAACCAGTCACTTCAGATAAAACCTGCTTCATTCTCTGGGAAAACGACGTCACTGTGACGTGAAGAGTTCAACATTTCAGGCTTTGGAAAGAGCAGCTAAAGCCTGTAAAAGCCACAGATGAATCACCTGTACACTTGTTATTTCATGACTGAACAATCCGCTGTGTGTCATCAGCTCTTCACTCTTAAAACTGAACATGTCGTAATAAACATTATAGTAGAAAAAGCAAATGTGATATCAGCTAAACACCAAAACATCAAACATCAAAATGAGCATCTCCAGTATTTGTCCAGGTTTTCTAATGAGACAGATCGTCGAGGTTTTGGAGTGGAGTTTAGTTTAGTTTCAACAGCAGCATCTGTTTTCAGGAACAGTGTTACTCTGAATAATCCACAGAACACACCGTCCACCTACTCACATCTCATCCACCAGTCCATTCATCAAATTAGCAGTTTCACAGCTACAGCTGCAACAATTAGTCAAGTGATTCGTTTGATGATGTAACCTTGAGCTCTAGGAAATTATGATGGGCATTTTTTAAGTTTCATTGAGATATTATGAAAATAATCATTAGTTGTACTTTTCAGCAAATTCTCAATACTCTGAGATAAAGTGAACAAGACAGTCATTAACACCCACTTAACTCAAATGCAGCGCTTCACATTTGATCCTTTAGAAATAAAATGATGCAGAGTTCAGGGACTCGTTCAGGAATTACAGCAACAGACCAAAAAGCTTCAGCTCCGGTAGAAAAGAACAGACACTACAATCAAATGATTCTGAAAATATGAAAAGCTTTGTACACGTCCATTTGTAGTGTTTTAACATATCCTGCTGAGACAGAATAAAGTTCAGTTCTACTGAATAAAAATGACCATGAGAACAGACTATAATCCTATGAAACTGTACCAGAATATAAACCTTTATGAAACTGGTCAAACATGAAAGACACTGATGCTCTGTCCATGAAGGACAGAAGATCAGGTGGTATAAATTATAGATTAGATTATATATCAGACGTGTGTGTGACAGTATCGTGTCCTCTGATGTCCTGCCAGCCTCAGAACATCCTGCTGACCAGCTGCTCTCCTCTGGGGGACATTAAGATCGTGGACTTCGGCCTGTCCAGGATGGTCTGCAGCCACCAGGAGCTCAGGGAGATCATGGGAACCCCGGAGTATGTTGGTGAGTTGCTGCTCAGCGTCACGTCCACCACCTCACAGTAACGGACGAACTGATTAAACGCTGATTAAATGATACTGAGGTGTTTGTGTTCATGGTTTCAGCTCCCGAGATTCTAAATTATGAGCCGATCAGCACAGCAACAGACATGTGGTAAGAAACTTTCTTTTTGTTCTGTGGGGTTAAACTTTAGGAGAAACATTGTTCTGTTTGTTGTACGTCTCAGCAGTGTCACAGGGTTAAACTGTCATTGAACTCTAAACTTTATTTACTGTTACAGTCACAGCTGTATACAGATGTTTCACTGAGGTCTGCTCAGTTTTCTATCTCTGAAACTTACTGTGTGTAGGATTAGTTGTTTCCAGCTTTGCCTCCCCCTAGTGGTTTTATCACTGTGACAACACACGGACCACACACACAACACAACCTTTCACTGCCACTGTCTCATTTTTACACAGATAATAACTAATTAGAACAACACTGTGATTATCTGTAAACTTTCAATGATAGATATTGATTGATATGATAGAATATTAAAAGAATCATTGAAAAACAATGATGACAAATCCTTATGCGGCTTTAAGCTTGTAATGACCATGAATGACACAGACAAGGTAGAAAAGAGAGGGAAGTTTAGAAGAGGATGCAAACCGCTCACCATATCCATTATTTAAAAAATATATTATCCATTTTGTCAGTTTTTAGTGTCTACATCATTTGTAAATCTTAGCCATAAACAAGCCTTTATATCTCATGAATCTCTTTACCAGTTAATTTATAGCCCCTCCCCTCTGTGTACACTCAAAACATCATCATGTGCAGGAGGAAGGATTTTCCTCACAGAGAAGACGGTTAGCATAGCCGCCCGCTAGCTGCTAGTTTGTGTAAAGTGCCTTAAGTAGTCGATAAGACGATAAACAGGCTGCAGTCCATTTATTTAGTCAATATTGACTGTGTTCAAGTGGATGATGTTAATGTTCATTCTTTTACTTTAATGTTTGCTCCATCAGTCCACATGAATTTTTAAAAAATATTTTCAAAGACTTAAACGAGCTCGTCCTGAGGAACTGAGGTGGAAGATATAAATTAGAAACAATATAATAAAAAAAATTAAAATTAAATTTGATTAAAATTTTGTTTTGTTTTCAAAGCTGCATTTGTTATTGTGGATGAAGGTTTTGTCATCCTGCTCTCACCCTGTCTGCTCAGGAGTATCGGGGTCTTGACCTACGTGATGCTGACGGGCATCTCTCCGTTCCTGGGCGAAGACAAGCAGGAGACGTTCCTCAACATCTCCCAGCTCAGTGTGAGCTACACAGAGGAGGAGCTGCAGCAGCTGGACCAGGCCGCCCTGTCCTTCATCCAGATGCTGCTGCGCAAACAGCCACAGTCAGTCCACACCTGTCCACACCTGTCCACACCTGTCCACAACACACAAACTCATGTGGCACTAAACATGATTCATTTTGTTGTCAAACAGAACAAGTATGAAATGTTTATTTGTATAGTTATACATTTATATAGGATCACGTCTCATGAATATAATGTGGACGAGCAGTTACTGCTGAGCTGCAGATAGAAATATTATTTACCATCTCGACTGGAGCTGAACGATATGCAAACAAATCATGTTGTGTTTATTTTGGCATATGTTGTGATTTCAGTTGGAATGGTTGTTTTTACATTTGATTTTAAATTTTAAAATGATGTTGATTTGATTGTTGTTGCTCTTGTACCAAACAAACATGTTCCTTTTGGTCTGGAGAATGTGATCTGTAGGTCGGAGCGTCTCTGCGGCACCAAAGCACTGATGGTGCTAACAGCGTACAACAATGTGACACATTTTACTTTCATCAAAATAACTGCAGCTCCTGTGATTTGGATATTGCAATTTAGCCATTTTGTGAATTTGATTTGGTTAATTTCAGCAGCTGAGCTGTGACAGTGGATATAATGACAAGTGCGTTAACGAGCTGCTGTATTAATGATCGTGAAACAGGCGCTGGAGAACTGACTCTCTGCCTCTTAATTAAATATTGCTGTTCTTTCACAGAGACATAATTTTCAAAGATTTATTTTCTCACATTCTTTGAATCAAAAAAGCCTCAAGACCTTAAGTGAAGCTTTGGTGACCCCTAGTGGACATCACAGACGCTGAAGTCGTTACACACATTGATGTGTGTGTGTGTGTGTGTGTGTGTGTGTGTGTGTTCAGGGACCGGGCCACGGCGGAGCAGTGTCTCAAACACCCCTGGCTTCAGTCCTCAGAGTCTCAGGAAACCCAGACAGTGGAGGAGATCCTCCCAGTGGAGGAGCAGGAGGCGTCCAGCACCACCAGCAGCACGACCGCAGCCGAGGAGGAGGAACGCCCAGTGACGGAGGAGCTGATCGTCATGGCCGCCTACACACTGGGTCAGTGCCGCCAGTCCTCCACCTCGGAGAAGGAGGCTCTGGCCGCCGAGCAGAAGGCCATCTCCAAACGCTTCAAGTTCGAGGAGCCCTTCAGCGCCCTGCAGGAGGTCCCTGGGGAGTTCATCTACTGACCCCGCCCACCACACGCACCGCCAGCCTCCTGCAGAGGAAAAGTTAGTGTTGTCACGGTAACAAAAGTAAACCTGCTTATTCAAACTCCCCTCCATATATACTGTACGTTTGTAATCAGATGCTTTTGCACAGTCAAACTGATTTCATTTAAGAAGTTGGACTTTAAGTGCATTTTTTAAGAACCCACTTACATATTTCTCCCATAATGCATCACCTTGCTTGACACCCACCACACCCCAACGCAGCTACAGTAGATTTTATGTCACTTGTATTTCATTTGGTTTGCTGTTGTAGTTTTCTTTCCCCCTGAATAACTGGCCAAATGTCGACAGGTGTGAGACATTTCCACGAGCTACTGTAAATTTGGAAATTGAGCTTTGAAGAGTGAGGTCGTCTTTTTGATGGAGGGAGGAGTCCATCACAGAGAGGCAGAGGGACAGAGGCTGAATCCAGATGTCCAGCTTCCAGACTGGGACTTTAAATCTGAGAGGAAAACGCTCCATGACAGTTTAGAGTAAAATGTCTTGGATGTTATCACTCCCAAAATCTTAACATGTAAGTCTTAAGTTTTAAATTTACGAGTTGTGTGCAATATAAAGCCTCAATACATAGATATATTTATAAATAAAGAATTAAAAAAAGATCATAAGTTCGTCTTTGACACTGGAAACGGTGTCAACAGAACCGTCTCACCACAAGGTCCAATTGGTCGTTGTTCTGGAGCTTTTGATCATGTGATACAATCTTTGATCTCCAGTTGTCATGGAAGGAAATTCAATTATAATTTGATCTGCACTTCAGTGACAAGTGGGCAACAACAACATCTGCTGACGACCAAAAGCTCCAGAACAGCTACTAAATGGACCTCGTGGTGAGATTGTTTCAAATAAACAATAAATAAATATCTGTTTAAATATCTAAATTATGCTAAAATATTAATATTGATATTAATGTCACATCCATGGGGCTAAAATGTGGAGGTAACATTCAGAACAGTCTGATGAGGTCTGCATGTGCAGGGTGGTCTGGACATGTGGATTCAACCAGGGACAAACCCAGAGGAGCAGAAAGTAGAGCAGAGCGCACAGCCACCAAACACACCGAGCAACATGTTGCTTCAGTTTCAGTGTTATCCCTCAGACAGGAAGCCACATACGAGCACTTCACACACACTTTGTGTCTTGTGTAAGAGGGGAAACTTCTTTCCTATTAAGAGCCTGATTGATACTGGATTTTTAGGCAAAGTCTGATAACAGCTTTTACAGAGTTAAAAAAAAAAAACAAACAGCTTTGATAATAGAATAAATAACTGTGACCAAGATATGTACTGAACATGAATTTGACGGTGTAAAAATGAACTTGTCAGCAACTGTGTAATGGAGACACTGTTCCTCATAGACTTTACGTCATTTGAATGACGTGCAAGTAAGAATCACTTTTCTGGGCTCTGGGTAAGTTTTACAAATGTAAAACAGATAGTCAACAGCTTACAGACATTTCTATTACAGCGATGGTCTGTGGAGAAAATGCATTTTTGAGCTGCAGGGAATTTGTTGTCATTGCAATACCGTGAGCGAACACTGGGCAAATTGGCAGTAATTGGCTGTATTGTCATTTTTCCAGCTGAGCTCCACCCACTTCAAACCAGTGAGAGAAGCCCAGGTAAAAACTTAATGTGCAATGAACACTGTTCTAACTTTGAAACTACAAGATGTTGTGTTCATGTTAAACCTTCATCACTTATAATAAACCTAGTCAAGTCCAGAAATTACTGGACAGCCAATCAGGAGAGAGAACTGTTAGCAGCCATTGTCTGAGTCCTAATTCTAAGGCTCTTGAATCCTCCGGCTCTTGTGTGAAATCACAGGTGAACACTGAAATTAAACCATCATGTTTTGATGACGGGGCAGAGGGCATTCTGGGAAACGAGACGTCACTGAATAAAGTAGAAAAAAAGACAAGTCCGGTTTAAAGAAACTAACAAACGAACTCCTGCCACTGACACCAGACGACAGGGAGAGCTCGTCTCTGTCGTGACGGTGCAGGAGACGCTGAGAGCTCCACTTTGCCAGGTGGAAACTCTCCACAGTAAAAACTGTGTATATAGGAACAAATGCAGGTCCAGTCATCATATATGTGCATGTGTACTGATGACTGAGGTGATTTGCAGTTGGGACTGTTTGTCACACTTGCTACAGAACAGTGAGGAGGAACTCACTTTTCTTACTCTTTTCATGATTTTTGAATTCAGAAGCCAAATCTGTGTCGATTTCTGTCCATTTCCTCGTGTTTGCTGCTTTTCCTCTGAACAGAACCAGCTGCTCCGAACTCAACCCCGTTTGTATCTTCTCTTTTTTTTATTTTGTATTTTTGGTGCCATGCTTGGAGATAATATTTGATTATTTTAACTCTTGCTGTTTTTATTTCAGGTGTTTCTGTGTAATATTGCAAATATCTGAGACAGAATTTTGGAGTTTTCTAATTCTGTGTTAATGATGCAGATGTTGTTGTTTTTAAGAGGTGCGTACTGTTTAAAGAGCCATGTCACATACTCCTCTCACACTGAGGACTGACCCCCCGCGGTTCAGCTCTCTCTGAAGCAATAAAGACAGATCATTTTAAACTTGTACGTGTAGACAGTGAGCGCTCTACACTTCCACTGGATCTGTACTGTAAATTTGTGTCTATGAAACAATAAGCTGTTACTATGGGAACAGATTTGTACATGAATGTCCCCTACTGTAAATAAACATTTCGAATGCGTGTTGAGTATTTCACTTGTCTTTTGTGATCAGAGCACAGATTGTGTTTTAGCGGCCATTTGTATCTGAGCAACATGATTACTGACCAACACATTAAACCCCTTTACATTCATTAGTTGTTACAAAAGCACAATAAAAAAAATTAAATGGCAAGTTCCATAAGATGCAGAGGATGCCAGTGTCAAAATCTAGTTTTAATACATTTTTTATATTGGTATATTAATATAACTAATTAATCAATCAATCCCACTTCATTTGTTTAGCACTTTTCATACAAACAATGTAACACAAATTCCTTTACAGAATAAAAGCAATTTAAAAAAAAAACAACCCCTCACACACACACACACACACACACACACACACATGTTAATACACAGAACAATAAATGACCAAGTAATAAATAAAAACAATAAAAAATAAAACAAAAATAACAGGAACTGAGGAAACGATGAAGACTGGAAAAGCAAAGATAACAACAGAGTGATAAAGATCAAATAAAATACTAAAACAGAGGAGATATATTTATAACCTAGAAATAAAAGGTAGGATATTAAAAAAATAAAATCGTGAAGATAAAATTATCAAATGTTAAAAGAGAAACAGAAATAAAAGTAGAATTAAAATACATAACCAGATATAAAAGTAGGGTATTAAAAGGAAAACAATCATAGAATAAACATACCAGTAAAACAGCTTAAAATATATAAATAAATAAAAAGATAAATAAATTAAATTCAATGAAAAGACAGACGCAAAAGGTGGAAACAACTGTTTTATCACTTATTACAAACTTGTGTGTGTGTGTATATATATATATATAAATAAACTCACCTGTTTACATTTTACTAAAAACTAAAGTTTTGCATAATTGTGGGCGCGGCCTCTTTGGGTCACAGGTGGGTGTATTCAGTCCATTAGTTGTCTGCTCGGGGTCACTGCAGCTAACATGAACTGGTGAATTTAACCTGTCCGCCATGTTTGTGACGTTGGGGAGAAATAATACGTGAGGAATAACGTGAGGAAGTCTGTCTTCCTGTTTTCTGTCTGTTTTCAGAGGTGAGTGAAAATCCGTTTATACGTTAGCACTAATTAGCAGGTATCAGTGTCTGCATTCACCATACCTAGCCTATTAGCTTAGCCTGTTCACTAGCTAAGTAGCCAGCAAATGAATAAGCCTTGGGTTAACCTTCGAGCAGGACAGCTAACTGTGCTAACGATGCTAACGGGAGAGTCGGCATGTTATTTAACCGACAAGTCGCTCCACACACGCCCCACCTCTTTGCCCAGTTGTGGATTAGGCGGGAGTTAGGTGGAGTCAGGTACAGCCAAGATGGCAACTGCAGACGTCCATCTTTATTTATAGTCTATGGCTGTGGTCGAAAAGTCAAAATAATTTAATTGCCTAACCACTTTTCCTTGACCTCGATGGAAAACATCATGAGGTCAAGGAAGGTTGTGAAGGAGAATTCATCAGGACTTAGGAAAGATCTTTTAAAAACTAACTTAATTTATAACACATGGAGAATAAATGCTCCTTTCCTAACCACAAAAACAGAGGAGACAGGACTGAAATGTTGAAATAAGATGACATGAAAGGAAAAGACAAACGGAGAAAGAAGGAAAATTTTATAATTAAATATGAACAAGGAAATGAACAAGAGATCAGAAGAAATTATATTCATACATAAGTACAGTTTCCCGGCATAGACGCCTTTGACTTTTTCATACAGTTGTTAATTAAAGAAAATTCATTTTTAATGCATTCCACAATGGGAGGGGCTATAGTGTTATTATTATAGTATTTTGATTTGATTACTATGTTGTTAAGTAGAAAGTAAATATATTTGTTTTTCACGATGACTCCTAACTGGACAAATTTGAAAGAGAACAGATCTATATTTATGGATTTGGGCTTCATTAATGAGGGTCTGCCGAAGTGAAAGGTGGTGCCAAGGAATTATGGGATGGCATTTTCTCTTTTCCCTTTGTTAAGAAAGGTCCAGTGTTTCCTAAGCTAAAGGTGATAAGATAAGAAGCACTGAAGCTTCTCTCCTTATCATTTAGAGAATTGGACCACCGCAGATACATCCCGGTCATTTCACTCAGTTGGGAAACTTCTGAAGCAAAAAGGCTTTTCGACCGCAGCCTATGAATAAACTCAAATATAAACAGGATTTCTCTCATCTAAAATTATAATTACACAATGTAAAGGCTTTTTATTGGTTCCTATGGGGCAGTAACATGAGAAAAAAAATATTTTTTGTGGAAATTCCCTTGTCACAGCAAAACAGAGACATGCTGAGAGGTAAGAGAACAGATAAAGAAACATGTGAATGAAATTGTTAAAAAATAAATAAATAAAATTAAAAGCATACAATATATAAACTACAATACCTTAGACTATGTAAGTGAATTGCGCAATTATTTAGCGAAAGGAGTCAAGATAGCCATGATGTGTGAACTATATATACAGTAATATACACGCTACACAATAATAATACAATACCATGTAGAAGTCAAAGAGAGTATTATGATATAACATATAATATGATAATATAAAAGCATAATTATAATGATAATTATAGCAATAGTAGTAAAAATATGGAATTGTTATGATATTGTTATATAGTTATATATAACTATATAATATAATAATAATTATTATTTTTGTGGGTTTATGCATAAATACTTTTCAGATTCAGATGTCATTTTTCAAATTAACACAGTTATCCATGTTTTATCACTTCATAACTTCTAATAAATAGTAGAAATTTTACAAATACTGGACATTTTCAAGAGACCAATATGATTCGCAGCATCCACTGGAATAAAAGGTCAAAGGTCATCATCTGCCAGGAGTCAGTGGATGATCGCAGGATGCAGGAATTTCACCTCTGACACCAGAGACCATCTCCCCACATATACAGCTTAACCACCAACTGATCAACTCCATCTGCTGAGGAAGGCCATGAGTGACTGAAAGCTCCAGAATATGTAAGTGGATATATTAATACTATTACTCTTCTCTCATTTTATTATTTCTGTTATTTCTGAGTCATTAGTAAATTCATTAACCTGGACAAACCATGACAATTCACTTATTGCGGAGCTGCAGCTTCACCTCTAGTGGCCACTAGATGGCAGCAACGGTCCACAGATTAGAGGCCTGGTGGACATGATCATAATGTGAGTGAGATTTAATTGATTTTCCTCGAGAAAATCAATAACTGATGATTCTAGTGTTTGAAGGCCTGTGTGGTTTGTTTCAGAGAAGATATTAATTTGTTGAAATGTCAAGTAATATTGGCAAACAGCAAAGTAACGTGAAAGGAGAAGGTAATTAGGGTTTTAATTATAAGTCAGGTGTTAATTCCCACAGTAAAACAGACACAGAGTACACAGTAGATGGAATCAATAATTACTGAATCAAGTGACAAATTAATATGTATGAAAATATGTGCAATACAGTCAGATGATATAATCTATAAACAACTAAAATGAAAATTCACCACTAAACTACAGTTTTTTTTTGTAAAACATAAAACAACATTGTTTCAGTCACACGCTCAAACACACCTCTTAAAGCTGCATACAATCAATCAATCAATCAATCAATCAAACTTTATTTGTACAGCACTTTTCATACAGGTTAGTGCAGCTCAAAGTGCTTCAGATGACTGACCAGCGAAAAAGAAAAGGACAATTTCAGTAAGAAAACTGCAAGATTAAAAGCTGCAGTAACATCAGCAAACAAAAAAAAACATAAGAAAATTAATAATAAAAGAGCAGATAAAATACAAAATAAAAGAACTGTCTGCTTGTTTGCTGTAAACTCCACATCAGTAACTACAGAGTTTAATTTGTACCAAAGACACCTGACGTTCAGCATCAAAGTTCCCAGGATTGGATTCTGTTCTGAGCAACGCATCAGTACATTTCTGCAGTGTTAATGTTTCTGTGGAGGTCAGGCTGAACCGCCGCAGCAGAAAACCAAACGGAGATCGAATCAGTTTAACAACAGGACAAACTGAAAAACACAATCAACGTACAGACGAGCCTGAAGGTCGTAAACAATCCGACAAGAGACGAGGAAGTTTGAGCAGCAGAGAGAAGAGGAGCTTCAGAGGAGGAAAACAAATCTCTAACCAGACGGACGCAGCTGTGTTTTCACCTGCTGTTACTCACCTGAGAATCATTTTCCAGCAGTAATTATCGGTGATACTGTTTGACATTCATTTGACTGTTCAATTAGTGTTTGATAGTTCCATTAAAATGATTATTTTTTTATTTCAGTTGAAGTCTTTCTTAATGTGCTTGATTTAAATCCTCTCCCAGGAGTCTTTGCAGCATCGCCACTGCTGCTCTCTCTCCCACTTTAAAAACATCTTCAGCCAGATGTCATTGGTCAGTGCGCTCTGGCTTCTGTAGCATAGCAACACAACATCCCAATTCTTAACTCTAATTGGCTGCAGGGTGTGTTACATTTTCAAATCAGTGCGCAGCTGTGATGCAGCAGCCTCATCAACATGCTGAATACTCTGAATAACCAGAGGGCGACTGCTTTCAGCTTTACCTCGGCCTCAGACAACAGGCTGCTGAATGTCATCACTTTTATTGGACAAATTTAAATATTGAACAAATTAAATATTGGGCTAACCAAACCAAATACATTAAAAGGATTAATAATATAATAACATATAATATGTACAATTAAATACTTAGATATACAAGATACTAAATACAAATACAAAAAGTAGCAGCATCATTGGATTTTTCTGGAATAAAATTCTGTAGATCTGAGCTGATTAGACTTTAAGGACTTTACTTAGCTAATTATAATTTATGATGAAGCAAGAGCAGAACACAAAGCCATAGAAGTGTACCTCTAAATAAACTCTTCCTGTTGTCTTCTGCCCACTGCTTATTCTATAAAACTGGACCTACTGGGAGCTGTACTGGGAGCTGTACTGGGAGCTGTACTGGGAGCTGTGGCCTGAGCCCACTCTGCTGCTCTGCTCCTCCTGTCTGTTGTCTGTATTTTCTTCAGGCAGTTTGTTGTTGTTGTTTTCAACTTTATTATTCATATAGTGAGTCAGTGACAGTCGTCTGCTGCCTCTGTTTAAACCAGAGTGAAGATACAAACACATAAACGGTGGTCGAGTCAAGTGTCAAGTGTTTAGAGGACGAGACTCAAGTCGAGTCTCAAGTCGCTGTGGATGGACACGATAGCTCAATAATGCCTTGATCAGACTTCTTCCAATTCGGCACAAACATTCACTAGGACTCAAGGACGAATTGATTAGATTTTGAACATAGATATAATAAATATTTGATATGACTGTAGATAAACAGGGATGTAAACCAGGCAGTAATTCTAGTTAGAAGTGGGATTATTTTCTTTTTCTTTATCTTGATTTTCCTGTCCTGATGTTAATCCTTTACAATGGTAATGTAGCCCCCTGAGATACAGTGAAACAGCTGACTACTTTTCCTGAATTGTGCTGCAAATCTCTGCTACATGGACTGGAGTGTTTACACCCTCTGATACCCAGTAATTACTACATCAGGGTTCATTTGTCTGGGGGCACTGCTGGAAATGAAACAGATGAAAGACTGAAGCACTGAAGAATTAGTTAAAGTGGATCTGTGTGTGTGTTTTTGTGTTTGTGTGTGTGTTTTCCCCCCAGAACGTTTTTCCTGTTAGCATTCCTGCAGTCTCTTTGCCAAATAACAAGTGTCTGCAGCAGAGCAGCAGACCCACATTCAGCCCTCTTCCCCATAAGGATTTAAAGCTGCAGACTAAACTACTTTATGGAAGATTTGAAATGACTAAAAAGAAATAAATCAAAGCATTTTTTATCCCATTATCTCGAGATAACAAAGCTCGTATCCCGAGATAACGATATATTATCAGGAGAAAACTATTTTGAGTGATCCTCACACACTAGGTCGCTGTAACTCTCCTCCTTAGCAACAATCATTGGTAACTCGTTAGCTGAAAATCATCTAAAAATCTAAAACATCATCTATGAAAAGACACAGTGTGATTTCTGCCCTCGGTTTAAATATTGTCTGATGCTTTGATCAATGTGTCGTCCTGACATTTTCACTTCACAGCTCTAGAAGTTTCCATCTGCATCTGATTAACAAAGTAATTATAATGAGAAAACAAGCTTCATTATCTCGAGATAACGGGAAAATTATCTTGCTGTTGTTCCACTCTGCAGAGGACAAACATATGGAGAAGCCCAGCAGTGTGTGTGTGTGTGTGTGTGTGTGTGTGTGTGTGTGTGTGTGTGTGTGTGTGTGTGTGTGTGTGTTTTGTCTAATTCTCTGCAGATTTGGATTCATTTTCATTCAGTATTTTAAACTGAACATTATAACCATCATGAAGGAGGATTTATTGATGAACTGTTTAATTAAACATGAGTTTTAGCTTCAAAGTGCCTGACTGGGATTTATTGGTTGGTTTTAGTGCAGTTCTCACCTGGGAACAGGGACAACTGGCTCTTTGCTCTTTAATTTAATAGTTTAATCATGTAATTTATGATTAAAACTATTACCTTTTTGGCCCCTTAATACTAATCAACCATGGTCTGCATGTCTCAGTCTCTCTGAGTATTGTTGCTGACCATGGTCATCCCTTCATGGCCACAGTTTACCATCTTGTAATGGCTGCTTCCAGCAGGATAATGCTCCATGGGGAGTGATGCATCATGTCAACATGTTTCCAACATCTGGGGGAATCTGTGACATGAAGAACTGAGGCTGTTTGAGAGCAGAGGGAGGAGTAGGTGTTCCTAATAAAGTGCTCTGTGAGTGTAGAACGTATGTAGAATATAGTGCTGTCTTCACAGACCTGTCAGGCACTAAACTGTACTGTACAGAATATGATTATTTATTGTCACGTAGACTTCGTATCCCAGCAAGCATGAAACGTCAGAAGGATGTTGGACTCTAACGACTTTGCATGGAGGTCAGATGTTTTGATCACGACCAGAATATCGGTATTTCATGTCAATATGGCGTTGGCAACACAACTTTAAACCAAAAAAATATCAATCAGCTGTCGTCAGTGTTCTGCATCAGATTGATGTTGACTTTATCCTGACATTGAATTTTTTGTCACCTAACGTCACAACCTTCATGCAACCAAATATCAAGATCTAACGTCGTTAGCAAGCATCAACCTCCAGGGCTGAAACATCAAGCATCAACATGAAGAACCAGAAGCTGCAGTTCCTCTAACGGCCACTAGAGTCTGGCTCCAACAGTGAGTCAGTCCCCATAGACTCCCATGTTAAAATGTCCAACTTTACAGCAGAAATAAACACGTTTACAGCCTGTTACAAAAACTGTTTTGGTCTCTAGAGCTATAACTCACCTGTTTATATAACTCACCGGTTTACATTTTATTAAGGACTACAGTTATGGAGGATTGAGGGTGTGGCCTCTCTGAGTGACAGGTGGGTGAGCGTATACTCACCCATATATAATCTCAGAAAGAAAGAAAAGAAAGATAATCTTTAGAATTAACCATCATGTCGGTCACAACATGGCTGCAAATGAAAAGGTCCATTATTGTAAATCTTCATGTGCCGTGAAGAAGAACACGCTGCGATCTGCAGCTCTCGTATATCAGCTTTTCAACATGGAAATCCGTCTCCATGATGTTTGTAATCATAAATATTATTGTGAGCTGAATGAAATATCACCATGACATTGTTATGAAGTGGGATTTAATATAAAAAGATAAACAACTGAAAATGACTGATGATTCATTTTTCATCACTTCTGAATAATTTGGATGAAAGATGAAATATTAAAAGTTGTTTCTGCTGTTTATGACAAATGACAGATTTTATTCTAGATCTGTTTTCATCACATATTATTCACTCACTCACTCCATCATGCACACACATGCACGCTCGCTCGCTCGCTGCTGGGGGATCCATATGTTTGTCCTCCGCTGCGTGGAACAGCAGAGAAGTGTAAAGGCTCATCACACACACAGCGGGACGTGAACTGGAGCGTCTGGTGGCGGCAGACTGACATCAGTGGCGAACACACAAACACACGTAGCGTGAGGCCGGTGTAATAACACAGGCTTTCATACAGGCCACACCCTGACAGCAGTTGTTGGGATGTTTACACAGGTGATGGCAAACACCTGATCCCACGCTTGTGTCAGTGTCAAATCCAAAATATCCTGTAGACTTATTATTTAAACCAGCTCCTGGTAGATTTATTATCATCATCTCTGATGCTGAAGCTCTGATTAGAAGGAGTGAAGTGTAGAAGGGAAACATCATCTCTATGTTCCCATGGTTCTATGTTCTGTTGTTCTAATATAGTTCTTTTATATTTTAATCTGTTTTAACAATACGTCCTTTTATTCTATGAGTACTTTCTGGATTGTTTTCCTGCTTTTAGTCTTCAGTGTTTCCTCAGTTCCTGTTGTTATTGTCTTATTGTAATTTATTTATTTATTGGTCATTTATTGTCGTGTGTGTAAATGTGTGTGTGTGTGTTGATTGTTCTGGTCGGCTGGTAACTAATAATCCAGGTTGCATGCGCAGCAGAATGTGATCACAGACTCTACACCAGCATTCTTAGTGTTTACGAAGCAAATTGCTAGAAACCAGTAAAGTTGCTGGTTAGACGTGAAGTTGAGAGACGTCTGTCGACTCTAACATGTACTGTACTGTAAGCTACTGTAATTATGCTAACCAAGTCTAGACAGTGTTAGCGCTTGTAGGAAGTGAGATGTGACCCGCTTGTGTCCCATACGATCGACTGGCAGCACGGGTTAAAATCACAACAGCTCCATTCACACAAGTTATATCACTTCCAGATGTTTGTAATCAAAACGTACCAGACATGAGATTTTTCAGCCATTAACAGCTGATATTTGTTCCCCTCCTGTCATTTTACAACATGCATTTTTCATCAGTTACTTATTGATTTTTTTTTTTTAAGTAATGTAGGAATGAAAATTATTTTGAAGTGATATTGTCAATTGATTTTCCACCTTTTATCTAATTATAATCAAAGCCGTAAACCAAATACAGCTGATAGAAACACAAGAACTAAACTTGGTTTGTTTTAGTCACTGTGGTTTGGAAATACATCTCTCAAGAATAATTTCCAAATACAGATGATTCACAACAATTAGAAACACAAAGCACGAACGAATTGTTCACTGTTGTAGTCGCTGCTGATGAAATACAGAGAGTCTGTTGCTCGTATTGTTGGTCTGAGATCGTATCTGAAGTGACCTGTAAACTGTGACGTCATTACTTATCTGTTTCTGTGCTTGGTGTATGTGAGTGAGTGAGTGAGTGTGTGAGTGAGTGAGTCAGTGAGTGAGTCAGTGAGTGAGTCAGTGAGTGAGTGAGTGAGTCAGTGAGTGAGTGTGTGAGTGAGTGAGTGAGTGAGTGTGCATGTGTGTGATTCAGTTGATTCAACTGTATGATCATTTTAGAAGATGTAGTTTTGGGTGTTGTTGAATTGTTAATTGAATTATACTAAGATGTTTTTGTCATTTAGCCTCATTGATATAAATGGGATGGGGACAAACAATAGAAACACCTGTTTATATAATGAAATACAGTTCAACAACATCACAAACTGCAGCCTCCAAAATGACCATGAAGTGTCATGAAGGTACGATTACACGACTGCATTAGACGTTTTGGATTGGTGTACTTTGGTGTATTTTCTGTACCAAAACATCATAACTCTCCCAGATTGATAATTAATAATGAAATTAATGATGACTTCCATTTACCTGCTTCAGATTCAGGGTATCATGCACGTTGACTCACTGTCACTGACTTCCTGTAACCCCTGAATAGAATAATTTAGTGTTATTAGTAACACCTGCCCTGCTCATGGGACATGTGTGTGTCACTGGTAGGCCAGTGTGTGTCACATGACTTAGTCTTGACTGTGGTTCCTGGTGGTAGACCCATTCAGACTGTGTGTTTCCTGCTCTGTTTGAACAGCCACTCCGCAGCCTCCTCTCAACATCTGTCCCAGCTGCCCGGCTCAGATCAGGAGCTGTCCATGGTGCTGAACCTGAAAACGCCCCATTGCCACAACTGACATATGCAGCCCTTCAGAAATGCACAGTGTAGTAAAGATCATTAGACAAGGGAGGCAGAGAAAACAATACAGAGCCCTTTATCACAAGCTATGAGCCATTACAAGACATTAGAAAAGCCGGCAGCCTCTAAGTAGCTGTTGCCGTGTGAAGATTTATATGTATAATGTATAGCTGTATGTCAAAAACTATCCAATTAGTTATTGCTCAGCTGTCTGGCAATCAACAGGTATCATTGAAGGAAAGACTGGTGCTATTTTATTTCCATATTTTAGTGGGACAGTTTTGTTTATGGGATCGGTTGATTCAAAATAAAAAAGGATGAATGACCTGATGGCTTAATGGTTAAGACATGGATCGTAAAATTTCATTGTCCTCAGCCTCTCTGTCTCTCTCCCTATGTTTCCTGCCTGTGTCTACAGCGACTTCCCGTTAAAGGAAATAAGTAATGCCCGTTATTATCCTTTTAAAGGATTGTTCTTTAAAGCTGCATTAATCATAATGTTGCCCAGCAGGGGGCAGATGAACTACAAAGAAAACATAGCCTGAGCTGTAACAGCCTTATAATGTTTTTGTTTTAATATTCTGCTGACACTAAGCAATATTAAAATCTTGCTGGAGGCCCCTTTATAACCACCTGACAAATGTAAGTTTAATATTCATGTTTCTTTTAGCTCTGTTTTGGTGTCGATCAACTGAGTTGTGGTAGTTTATGTAGTGTATTGTGGTAAGAGACAGTGGTGAGACCAAAGTCAGACAGTCAATGTGCCATAAAACCAAAACAAAGATCTAATTAGCTCCATGGAGCTGCAGAGTTCAAGCTGATTAATGCAACTCTTAAAAAACACCATGTGTGACTTTGGTGTCAGTTCTTCAGGAATGATGTACTTGAATTTGGAAGATGCCTCTAATGGTTATCAAAATCTAATCTAACAGCTAGTTACTCCACTTTAGTTACTCCACCCATGTTAATTTGGAAAATGGAACACACAGGAAGTGGTTCCTACAAATTAAATGCAGAAGAGAACAGCTGGAGGTTCGTCTGAGAAAACTTCACATGCAGAAAATGTCAGGACTTGTGATTCTTATTTAAAATGAGATAAAAGCTGTTGCTCACAGACTTTCTCATATATTACTCTGTTTTAGTTTATTACGACCTGTAGCTCGATCTTATTGTTGGAAGTGATTTTATAGAGCAACAACATCCACATAGGGAGGAGGCTGGTTGGATGGGTCAACGGAAAGTTGGACTTTTCCCACTTCAGACCAATAGTTGATGGTGTTTCTTTTTTCCATGACCGTTCCCCAACCTTTACCACGTGTTTACTGTAACCATGACAACGAAGGTCCCTCTGCCACCAGTACACTCCTAAAGGTCGTATCAGAGGGTAGGGATAGATTACCCGTACGGTTGTTAAGGTTGGAGGACCTCTTGCGACTAACTAAGTAAGGTGTTACACATCAGAAAGACCACCTGTGTGCAGACAGTGTCCATTAGCTGTGCCGAACAAACCACTGAAGAGACAGAGCGCTGGGTCTTCAAAGTGTAAATGTCTTTACTATGTTCTGTTAATTAGCTCTCAGACTACTCATTACTGGAAGAGTATTTCCTGTATACCTGTCCAGAAAGTATTTGTGTCTAAACGTGTGTAGAACAATGCTAACCCTACTCCTACCCTTAACCAATTCGCTGGGTGTCGCTGTAGCAACTAGAAATGTTGGGGGTCTTAGGACTGTGGTAACTTTAATTTTAGAATCCAGCGAAGTAATAGTTTGATTCATAAATAATATAACGTATACATATTTTTATATATAATACTGTAACACTTTTAGGGAGTGGATGCGGCCCACGAAGGTGTGGCCCTTCGTCATAACTTTCTTGTTACAAAATAATGAGGTTTTAAGTCTCTTGTACTGTTAGCTGTTGAACTGAGCTGAAACCCAACACTTACATTTAACAGTGTAATCCTCAGGCTCTCTGTCACTGTTGTTGACTGCCATATTATTTTCATTACCAGTGCGCAATGAATCTTGGGATATGTTGGCCCATGAAGGATGATCTGTGTACGTGGCGGCCATCGAATTTTCATTTTGAAATGAGAAAACCAAAATCGGAAACAGCTTGTTTCTAGAATAACATTTAAAAATAGGGAAACAGAAAATGACTAAACGACTATCGAGCCAACATTAGTGCTCCTGATAACACAGAATCAAGAAAAAATATTATTAAAAATATTTTCTGGAATTTGAAAATCTCAGACTGATAACTTGAGTAGCTTTTAGGTAAGGCAGATTTATTTGTATAGCACATAATCATACACAGAGGCCATTTAATGTGCTTAACAGAAATAAATGAAGCATGAAAGGAGAAGAGAAAAAAAAGCATAATAAGAAAACAGTAGAAAAACAAATTATAAAATAGATAATATCTCATTAAAGTACAAGATTAAAAGATTAATAGCCAGATAATAATGCCAGCTCTGTACTTTTGCTATTTTTTACTGTTTCACTAGACAATGAAATTGACAAATAATAATAAACCTGATTGTGTTTGTGTTTGTTTGTTGGGGAGGGGGGGTGGGGATGGGAAAGGGGCGTGGAATAAGCCAACATCACAGGCTAATGCAGCTTCCCACCATGCCATCAATCTCCGTCTGTGGAGCGTCTGACCGTCACCCGGGTTGCCTTCATCCGTCCTGTCACCCGAAGGACTCGGCGTCGGACCGGCTGGGTCGGATCTCTGGGCCTCTCCAGTAGCGGGATGAAAGCGACGTGGTGATTAAAAGGAGCATCTCCTCCCCGTCTCTCTCTTCTCCAGAAGCGGACCCCGGCTTTATTCTCCTACCGGCGGAGACATGAGGAACCCACTGGCCGATTTAGCCCTGACATTCTGGCTGTTTCTAGAGGTGAGCGGCGCCGGACGGTGAAACACGGAGCGACGTGTTGTTCTAGGTCTGATAGACACGCAGCTGGTTCCGTAGTGTTTCACCTTTGAGTGTATTTGTCATGTAGAGCCGGTTCATGGTTGTGTCGGGGCTGGTCGCTCTGCACAGCTGCCTGCCGCTGATACGTGCCGCTCGGGATGTTTTCCAAAGCGAAACTGCATTTAAAACTGACATAATTCAATATTAACTCACTTGGCGCCAAAACCACACACACCACAGAGGACAAGTGTGAATATTTATAACATATATGGCATCTTCTGTTAACTTCGGCATGCAAGTGATCCACTACGAAACACTGCACGGCGGTGAAATCTTAACTTCTATATCGGCTGCAGCTGCTGCTGCCGCCGGCTCGGCTGTGATGTAAGTCCCTGCATAGGACATGAGAACAAAAACAGAAATGTCAGAAGGGGTAGAGCAGCTGGGAGAGCGTGCATGTGCATGAGGATACTGCAGTTTCATTTCATTGTTTGGTGAGTGCAACAGAGGACGGAGGTGGGCGAGCGCAGAGAGTTTACCTGTGATCCTGTCATCCCTTTGTCTTTGTGCCCAGACCCCATAACCACTCACTGGGTTACTGGGCCTGTAGGACACACACACACACACACACACACACACACACACACACACACACACACACACTCATTACTGTTGTACAGTAGGCAGGAGGCTGAATCCAGCTGCAGCCAATGATATTCAGATTTCCTTTGTCTCCTATTATCTTATACAGATGTTTCATACGTTTATACCTTTATACTTTTTGTGAAATCATGTGGCTCCAAAGGTTTCCTCTGTTCTCTCTTGACATTTCAAAATGAGTGTAATTTCTTTGGTGGGAGGGGTTTAATTGTCATTTGAGGAGGATGAGGAGACAACAATGGGCTCAAATATTATTCTTATGGGTCCCTGAAGGTAACACGATGTGGTCACATTCCCCGCTCTTTCTGCCAGTCCAGTACCGCGAACACTCATGTCTGTCCATGTATTATTTACTCCCGTCATTATTATTTTATTTCATTCAGCTGACTTGGAGAGCACATCCATTTTGAATGTGAGCCGGCAGCTTGGAGGGAGTCGAGCCCTTAGACCTTGTGCTGGTGCTGCCTTGTTCACTTTGATAAGTGGTTCTGACGGCCTGCGCCTCTGAATTGACGCCTCTGACGTCTCGGTTCATTTTCAGGAGCTCTGAATGACAAAAGTGCGACTCTTTTTTTATGTTTCTTGTGGTGGAAAAGCCTCTGTGGCATTCGAACAGATGATGTTGATTTATACAGGTTTAAAAGCTAATCTGGTGTGTGTTTCGTGTGAGCAAAGGTGTTGTGGAGACACAGATTGTAAGTACATTAGAGTCAGATTTATGTCTCCACCTCTGGCAGATTTAGATTCATATCATTATAATTAAATGTCGAGCTTCGGAGCTGCTACACGTTTGAATTTTCTGATTTCCAGGATAGTGAGAGTTGTGTTTTCACAGCTTTCCAACTGGACTCAGGTGATCCGTACTACTACACATACTGGGTTAAGTGGACTAGTGGGCTCATGAAGGTTTCTCTCATCCACAGCAGTAATACGACAGTGGTTCCCAGCTACGCTACGCTTATTTTTACCTGAGAATTGTTGAAGAGATCACCGTGTGATGGAGAGAAAAATATCCCTGGTTTAATTTCCGGAGGAGGTAGGATCTCAATGCAGAGCAGCCAATCATAACTTTGGATTTTGGCAGAGCACCTGGATATATTTAGAGTGTTATAGTATGTGCAGTATTCTCCCAGGTGTACTGAGTGACATGTTCTCTTATTTATTTATTTTAAAGTTATTCAGATAGTGGAGTGAGAGACAGACAGGAAAGTCAGGGAGAGAGAGAGAGAGAGAGAGAGAGAGAGAGGATGACATACCAAAAGGCCACAGGTCGGACACAGGACAGTGTTCAGGGCCAGTTGCACCACAGTGAGTCCTGCTGGTCTTAGTGGTTGGATAGTGTGAACCTTGATTGGGAATCAGGAAGATAATGCATGTGCCAGTTCCCACACATGCACAGTAGTATATTAAAAATGTGAGTGTTCATGTTTCTGTACCTGTGCGAGGCAGCACGTCAAGTCTGCAGCGGGTTAACAGACAATGTGACGGGGACCACCGATATTCCAAGCTGTAATATCTTTCTGCATTAAAACACTATTATGAGATCTGAGCCAATGTGATGATTAGAGACTGCGGAGCTGCTCAGGTGGAGTGCGACCTGAGGGTGATGCCAGAGGACAGACTGTGTTTCTGTCTGAATTAAGCAGGTTTACTCTCTGTACTGTCAGTGAATTGTTTTGAATTACAAAACCTTAAACCTTAAAAAAGATATCTGTGTGACTAGGGGTGAATTTATTCAGTATAAGATAATCAATTGGTTTTATTTTACTCCTGATCGCCACAGGATGCGTTTACTGACCAATACTTTATGCTGGAAATGTCAGACAGAAGTGAGAGTTTTAACTTGTTTAGCCATCTTGGGAAAAGTACTGGAGCACATAGGGAGGTGGGTTTGATGGTGCCTGTATCAGCGAGACTGGCGACATTCCCTGTATGGAGGACTGAAACTGCCAAAAAGAATTTAAAAAAACATAAACATAAATCCATAAATAACTTAATATACCATTAAATGCACCAAGAATAATATAAAAAATAAATAGGCATTAATTAAGTAATAAAATGTGACAATTAAGTACTGTAAAATTTGAAATAAACTGATTTCTGTTTTCATTTGGTTTTTTACCTTTTGTATTACTTCCCCTATTTATTTATTTACTCTCCCATTTAAATGTCCATTTTAGTTATTTATTCATTTATTGCCCTTTGTTGCCCCACCCCACCCCCCAATCATTTCCCGCAAACGTAGTTATTTATTTTCATTATATTATTTATTTCATTATTATTATTTTATTTAATGGCATATTAAGTTACTTATTAATTTTTTATTTTGCCAGTTTCAGTCCTCCAAACAAAACTTATATGACCGTAAAACAATATTTTACAGTGATGTTGAACATTTATCTTTAGTCCGTATGAGACGGACGGAGTCAGTCTTACCTGTCTGAGGTGTGGACTGCACAACTCACTGATGCTGTGAATCATATAAGTTCTGATTAAAACTGCAGCTTCTCTGATGTCGACGTGGCTTTTTGAGTTAAATACAGCGTGTGGGAGGGATGTATTAAACCTCAATTCCATTAGATCATTATAATCAAAACTCTGAACAGCCACTGTGCAGAAGGAGCGTTTGATTTGTGGATAACTTCACAGTGTGAAGTGTTGCAGTCAAACAAATAATGAACTCTCTGTGTGTTTAGAGAGTCAGCTGTTGTATATGACACGAATAGAGCATCAAGTACATGGGCTTAAGATTCATTGGCATCATGAAAGGGTTACCATGGTAACCTCTTGACGTGACGGCTCAGAATGGTGTTGTATGAATAATGGTCAATGGATATGATTTTCACTCTGAATAGTTGAATAGCAGTTGAATAGAAAAGCTCTGTAGCGTTGATCTTCTGTGTGACGGGCGGAGTTCGTCATGTGGGTGTAAGTAATGTGAATCTTCAACATCAGCTTTAACTTACCTCTTAATGATGGACTGTGGCAGACGTCAGACATCCATCTGGTTTTCGGGGACATATCATTTAATCATCGGTGGTTATTATCAACTGTAAAATTATAATTATGGTGATTACAGACACATGGGATCAGATGGTTGCTGTTTTTGGACATTTTGGAATTTGTGCATCTGACTTTAATTTTCCTAAACAAACAAACAAACAAACAAACAAACAAACAAACATTTGACCAGTGTGGTAGAAGCTTCAGAAACTGTTTCCATGCTGTTGTGTAAGACCCCATTTCAGACAGATGTTGGATTAATTTTAGAGGCTTTTTGCCTTTTTTGTGTTGCAGGACACTTTGCAGGATAATTACGAAAGCTCAGTTTGAAATATCTCATGTTACATAATGTCACGCAACAGAGCGCCAGGGTTAGGAGCAATTTGACGTCCACTACTGTCCCCCTAGGGACTAGGAGACTGGGCATTACAGTAACATCTGCGTGGTTCAGTTATTACCTGTGTTCTGATCTGCTTTGGTGGTCTCTGATTGTGTCATAGGTTTTGGAAATGCTCCTGTTTTAGCAAAGCAATACATAAGTGTAACATTAGTAATTTTAGGTATGAACTGTGTTATGCTAATTGATACAAAAGACTTGAAGCTGAAGTATACAGGAGAAAAGCAAAAAAAAAACTGATGGAGGCTAGCAAAAAAAGTTGACTTTATATGCAGCAGATAATCAGCTGTTTGCATATTTAAAACTCCATATTTTACACCGATGTTTAATTTGAAGTGTTGATCCATAAGAAGATGTATCTGTGGTTCATCTCAGTGTAGTTTTACACCTCCTCTCTCAGGCTTCTCTCTGGAGCTCTAGTAACAACAGGTCGGTGAGCCAATCAGAAGAGAGGAGGCTCTGATCCTCTCTTGTGGGTCCAGGTGGGCGGGGCTTGGTGACTGCTTTGTTGTGACATCACAAAGTTCCAGAAGTCCTGACGGCTGGTTTTAAGGCTCAGTTTCTGAATACAGGCTGTGTGCATTTCTCTGTGGACTGAGGCTTTGATACTTTCACAGTATTAATATAGAAGCTAGAGCTGATCTATAATCACACTACACATGGACACAGACCTTTACACTGGAGGAGCTTTAATAATTTGTAATGTTATCATAGATATGCTAACGACAGGCAGTGTGATATCAGTCACTGATAAACGTCACCTCCTTTATTCCTGAGACCATAACTTCTACCTACTATCTTTTTCCATGAAACAACATTTAACACTGACAGTTTATAATTACATCACACTGTGTCTACATGCACATTAAACAGCCTCAACCTGTTGATGTTGTACCAGCTGGTTTAAAAGCAGTAGTCATTATAACCTAAACTCAATGAGCTGCTTGTGTCTTAATCACTGTTCTCTCTGCTATTTTAAGTGTTTGTGTCTTTTCTAACCTTCTTCTGTTCTTTTCTCTTTTCTGTTTCTATTTCTGTTCTTTGTTTTGATGTTTTATTACCCTCTAAAGCTCTTCACTAAATTTGAAAGTGCAAAGACTTGAAACTTGTGTGAGGTAATCCATCACAGTTCATGTCGTTAGTTACCTTGTTCTGGACATTTGAAGTCACTAAACGTATTGATGTGGCTGCTGTCACAAATTCAAGCCCAGGAAACACAAATCATTTACATTCAAACTGTTTTATTTAATTCTTGTAATAGGTCACAGCAATACTGTAACAGGGCTTTTAGAAATACTGAGGACATGAGCTCAAGTTCCTCTGGTGGAATCCTCTTCCTCCTCAGACGTTTGACTAACCACTAAAAGAAGCCTGTGGAAATTTATCATTACTTTTTTCTCTTGTTTTAATAATTAATATAAAGGCTCTTCACTGCAACAACTGCTTCTTCACACAGCAAAGGCAGAGATCTTTTTGCCTAAAAGCTGTCAAGATAATATAAATAAATAACATTCTTTTTTCTTCTGCAGTTATTATTCAATTTTATCTCATTGTTATTATCAAGTGGATTTTATTTTCCATTTCATTGTCCGTAAATATTTAAAAAATGTTTTCTATGTTAATTTTATATCAGTTTTTCATGTGGAGTAATTTCTTTGTTGTGAAGCACCTTGAGCTGCATTTCTTACATGAAAGGTGCAAATGAATTTAATTATTAATAGAAGTAGTAAGTCATATATATTTAAAGATACTGAGAGTAAAAAATAATCAGAATCAGCATTAAATGTTAAAATCTAGTTACAGAATGTCGAACTCTAAATTCGCAGAAACAAAACTGACGACGTGACCTTGGCGTCCTCGGTGACGACAACAGTTTTAAGGCGTCGAGATCCAAACAGGATCTCAGGGGCGTGAGGTGAAGCTACTGCGTGACGTAGGGACAGAGGTGCGTCAGTGCGGAAGTTAGTTATTGATGTTTGGCTCATTGATTTGGCTCGTGAATCAACACGGTCAGCAGTTAAAGCAGCAGCAGCTGAGACACACACACACACACACACACACACAGGATAACGAGGATATCGTTATGTCCATTGCTAATAAATGTTTATGAATCCACCAAGAAATAATGACAGCTCTGAATTAATCTGTTGCACAAAGCAGTTTTAGTTCTTGACTATCTTAAGCCGAACTGTGGCACAATGAATTCTGGGTAAATTAAGACTTTTTATGCCTCAGCGCCAGTGACAGTCAGAGCTGGAGACATATTGTTTACGGGTCGTCCATCCGTCTGACCCACGATGTCTCAGTAACACCTTGATAGAACTTCTTCAAATATGGTAAAAACATTGACCTGGATTCAAGGACGAACTGATCAGATTTTGTTGGTCACAGGTCAAAGGTCAGCGTGACCTAACAAAACACAATTTAACCATAACTCAAGACTTCACACAGCAATTATGACAAATGCTTAATATTTTATATGACTCTGGATAAACAGGGATGTAATCTGAAACTTCTAGTTTTCAAAATAAAATTAAAAATTTACTGGTCTGAAATATGTTTGTGAAACCGGCAACAGAACCGGCCTGAGAAACATCAGACGTGTAAGTTTTCCTCAGTACACTTGTCTGTACATCATCAAACAGGAGCTGCTAACAGCTAATTCAGCCGACTTTTAATGGAACCAGTTTTCCAAAATATGTACGCAATACACGCTAGAAAAAGAAGTTGTAGCCGACAGCGTGCTAGCTTCCTGAATTAGCCTCTGTAGCATCCGTCGCATCCTGGTGATGCTCTGATATTCTCCGGCCTCTGTGTCTTACACCGCACAGACAACCTCTTGATCTTGACGTGACTAGTTCAGGCCACCATCTCCCTCCTCGTGACAGAGCGGCCTCTCTGCGTGCAGTCATCCGTCAGTAAACGCTCCATTTCCAGGCCTTTTCTGTTCCTATAATTGGAGTACGATTGCATTGCCATGCACTGTATGATCAAGGTTTGTCTCCTCGCGTCTAGATTCAGTAGAGGTTATGAAATTGAATGACAACAACCGGCCCATATAATGATATTCTAACGTTGATTTACATGATTTGATCTTTTTGATCTTGTCTTCAAATCCCATTTCAGCACAGAAGTGAAACAAAAGTGACAAAGAAAAAAACCTGCAGAAGTGTCATCAATTAAAATAGAAAAAATTTCCACATTTTACATTTTTGGTAGATACACTTGCCTGTCTGTGCACCCATGGGTGTTTGGTCTTAAAATGATGGTCAGGTGCATTTTTGGTGCATTTTTGGTGCATTGCTATTTTGAGGCAGCAGGAAGTGATTGTGTGAGTGACCAACAAAAACCTGGTCTGAAGTCAGCGGCTCCGTATTTCACTGTTATTTAAGGACGCATTAACGACAGAGTGCTGCAGCGTTTCCCATTCTTCACCGTGACTAAATTAGTTTCACCACAGTTTCATTATGAACTAAAAATTAATTTATACTTCTTATAATAAACATGAAATATGTCTGACATTGTGATTTGTGCTGTTGCGTACTTGTAGAGCTGTGCTCAGAGCATTGATTCACTCAGTCCTTTATTTCCCCTCAGTGTCCTGTGTGTGTGTGTGTGTGTGTGTGTGTGTGTGTGTGTGTGTGTGTGTGTGTGTGTGTGTGTGTGTGGTGTGTGTGTGTGTGTTGTGTGTGTGTGTGGTGTGTGTGTGTGTGTGTGTGTGTGTGTGTCAGGACCGGACTCACTGGTCCGTCAGGGCTGTTTTCAGTGCAGGCTCACCTGGCTGTTAAAGGTGATGGCGCTGTGATTGATTTATTGGATGTTGCAGCCAAAACACTCCCATGATTAATTAAGAGACTAAGTACGACTCTTCTGAGCCGTGCACCTGGAGCAGCGGCAGTTTTTTCTGCCGTTAAAATAGTTAAAAAAATGAAGAAGAAAATGACATGGACATACGTTACATGTACCGGCGCCACGAGCGTCAGACCACGAGCTTTGGATCATTAAGATAGATCCCTCAGTATCAGTGGGAGGTAAAGAATCTCGTGGAACTGCAGCTCGACTGACGGTGATGTGAGGACTTCGGTTCACCACAGTTTGACCTGCTGGCTGATTTATACGTTGCGTGACTGTGGGGGCGGATTCAGTCCGTCACTGTCATCTCTGGGTTGATCGTTGTTGGCACTCTCTGACAGATGACGGCTGTTTGCATGAATCTGGAAGTTGTACAAACTCACTGGTAGTGACAAAAACAATATTTTCACACATTTGTCCAACCTCCGCAGAGTCATTAAAAACCCGGTCGGCTCTTTGGGTGATTACTACCACCAACATCTCAAACATGACTTCTGTCAGTGCAGGTGACTTCAGACAGACCTCCTCATCAGGCCTGTGTATATAGACGATTTAAAATCCACGAACCTAAACAAATCAGGGCTGACATGAGCTCGTCAGTGGTGCTAAGCCCCGCCCATGGTTCTGCCTCGAGGCTGTGATTGGACAGTTGATTGTTTTTTCATTTGAGCGTGGACGATGTATCTCCATTTCTTAATGAAGATATTCTGACAGCCAAATGTCTCAGGTACAGCTGCTCTCGCTCATCATCACAATTTATTGACTGTCCCAACGTTTCGGTCTCCAGGCCTTCATCAGAAACATTTTACAGTTCTTACAAGCATGATCTTAAATAGATAACTGTGTGTGAGATGTTACTGTTCACATGTAGAAATCAGCAAAATGTACATTTTACACTCAGTATTTGGATCATGATTTGATCAATATGAAGCAGTGAAACCTGGAGAAACAGTAACAACTACCACTAATACATCCAGGCAGAACAGCAGAATAAAGATGTACTTCTTGTACGCTGAATCCCTCCCTCCTCCTCCTCCTCCTGCCCCCCCGGCTCTGTTTCCTCTTAACTGCTGTCTCCACATCAGGCCAAACACACACTGACAATCAGATGCTGCTTGTTGGCCTGTTGCTGCACGCTAATGGCAGAGTCGTCGGTGGGGCCGGGCGGAGATCAATAAGATAGGAAGTAGAGGAGGAGGTGGACGGATGAGGAGCGACGTACAGAGGAGTAGAATAAAGCAAAGGAATAGATTTTAAAGGAGGAAGAGAAATGTGACCATCAGGGGTTTATAAAGGTTCATATCGATGCAGCTGTGTAATTATCCAAAATCAATTTTTGACCCTTTTGAAGTCGAGATATTTCTGAAAAGTGGTCGTCAATATAAAATCACTTAAACCAAAATTAGAGATTAAACAGCCTTAAAATCAACAATAATAAGAAAGTGTTTTCGCAGTGATTTAAAATGATAACACTTACGTAACACACTGCAGACCGGCAAAATTTCACTGAGTTTGAAGATCAGCAACGTTCAGCAATGTTTGACTTTTCACACCCGTCTCCTTCCACAATCTCATCTGCAGCATCCTGCGACTTCAAAGGCAAAGCACATCCTGATCTCTCACACACACACACACACACACACACACACACACACACACACACACACACACACACACCTGCTTCTAAAGCTTTAATGTGCAGCGTAGAATCATTTGAACTATTCATCCCTTTGAATGTCCTCTAGCCAAAACCCGTCTGAGCTGCTTTTAAAACAGGAAAACACTCTCTGTGGTTGCGTAACGGTCATTTTTGTCCTGCGGGAGCACAGAGGGACATTTTCCTCTCCTGTCAGCGCTTTCACTGAGCTCTAATTAGAGAGAGACAATGAACAGAGCTGGACGGTGACCGTTGCTGGCAGAGTGTCGGGGACAGGATAACGATCAGGTCCAAACTAACGTGGACGGATGACAACAAGGTCAAGAGCTGTGAAATTAAAGCGATTGTTTTATATAGGTTTAAGGCCAAGTAGGTTTTTCACATATGAGGAATTTGAAACATTGAATATAGAAGGAAGAAAATGATAAATTACTGCAAGTAAGGTAGCTTAAATATAAATATAAAAATGTGAAAAACTTATAAAATTTTAAAAACAATGTGCAGTATGAGTATATGAGTACTGCAGTTTAATCCTGTTTCTGTACAACTGAGTCACATAAAGAAAACGTTGGCCTGGATGTTGTGAGATGAGACAGACAGCCGGTTACTTTAAATTTATAAATTTTACAACCACGGGCCTCCACCTCAAAACAACACGAGCCTGACGACACACACTCAGCTGCACACACACCTGCCGAGTTGAGTGCCGTGAGTCTTCAGTTTTTGACAAATATCAGCAAAAGTAATTGATGAGGAAACGCGTTAATGATTGCATTGATTGCACAGATGGGATGCGTCGTTAGACGGGCTGCATCAGAAAACCGACGGCAGCAACATTCCCTGTTTCAGTGTGTTTGCACAGTAACAGGCCCACGTCACATGAGGAAACTGTAGCTTCAAATCTGGGTTACAGCATCGAATAATAGCCAGAGGTGTTTTGCAGAACATTATGATGTCACAGTGAAGTTGACCTTTTGACCTTTGACCATCAAAATCTAATCAGTTCATCTTTGAGTCCAAATAAATGTTTGTTCCCTCGAGGTTTTACAGAGAGATTGTGTTGACGAGATTGAGACGGACGGACAACCTGAAAACAATAAGACTCCTGCAGGATTTAATCAAGTGTATACGTCACATTCGGAAAGTATTCAGACCCCTTCACTTTTTTCACATTTTGTCATGTTGCAGCCTCATGCTAAAATAAAACATTTTAAAAATCCCTCATTAATCTGCCCTCGATAACTCATAATTTCTGAATGCACTGTATGTTTTTTCTACATCATACATTTTATCCGTGGTTGAGAGTTTTGCTTATCCTGCCTTTGAGTAATTTTCTCCAGTTTTTCTCCTGCTTATGATTTGTAAGAACAAATGTTTGAGCCGTCATTTAAAATCGGAGCATTAATCCAGCTGCTCCTCAGCTTTAAATCAAAATATATAAAAAGATGAGAGCAGAGACAAAAGATTAAGATCTGATGATTTGATTACACACTTCCTGTGTGGAGGGGATTTCCCACCAGTGACCACAATGATAACACAACTCAGTCTGGACAAATAGAGTGGATGTACATTGTCTCGGTGAGAGGGGATGGGATGCTTTCCTTCCTGTCCCTCTCAGTGTGTGTGTGTGTGTGTGTGTGTGTGTGTGTGAGTGAATGTGTGTGTGTATTTGTTTCTGCCATTACTTCCCAGCCCCAGTGACACAGTATGGTCCCATTCTCCACCAGTAGTCTGACAAATAACCCATTGTGCCTGTTGTGAGCCGCCAAAACAACTCCACCTGCCATGATGCCACCCTGCAGCTCTGCCCTCCACACTGTTACACATGGGTTTTGGGTTTTGTTGTGTTCTCCTGGGACCATGTTTATCACTCTGCTGAAAACAGGTTTTTGGACTTCGGTAAAGATAAAAGCAAACTTTTACTTTTCCTCCCTCCCCAAGATGAGCTCAGCTGATTTTAGATACATCCATCATAAGTTCTGCCCTGCTGGACAACACAATGAAAAACTATTCATATGTATTCCATTTAATTATAAACAGAGTAATTCTACACATAAAAAAGAAACATATGTAACAATGTTTATTGTATTTCACTATTTCTTTGTTTGGTTTGTTTCAATTTAGGCGTTATAAATCTTCCGTAGTCCTATCATCAGCAGTCACATAAAAACGAGGCATTGCCCACAAAACTCTTAGAGCTCCTCCAGTGTAAAGGTCTGTGTCCATGTGTAGTGTGATTATAGATCAGCTCTAGCTTCTATATTAATACTGTGAAAGTATCAAAGCCTCAGTCCACAGAGAAATGCACACAGCCTGTATTCAGAAACTGAGCCTTAAAACCAGCCGTCAGGACTTCTGGAACTTTGTGATGTCACAACAAAGCAGTCACCAAGCCCCGCCCACCTGGACCCACCATCCAAACCTTACAAGATTTTGACACTTTTAACTCAAGAAATTATGGCGTTCCGGTGTGAGCGGTGCCATGTGAGGATGTGTTTTCACTGAGCTCCTCGCCAACACACTTTAAAAATCAAGAAGCAGCTATTTAATGTGAAGACCTCGAGGTGCACTCATAACCGCAGCTGAGACCCTGCACCGGGTTTGGGATTTTGACTCTACACCGGCCAAAAATGTCTAAAAACCCCCGAAAAGCGCCTGACACAAGAGCTAGCTCCAGAGTTATCGTTAGCCCAGAGGATGATGAAGACACCACATGTGCCGCTGCACTTGACTTGTGAAGCTATCCTCCAAGCAATCGCCGAGTTGAGGACTGAACCGCTCGCCAAGGCGGAGACACGAGCTACTGAAATCTGGAACCAGGTCGACCAACTGAGAGCAGAAATTAAGCTTGATACCGACAATGCAAACATTGTTTTATTACAGGGCGGCAGCTTTATAGCAATGTACGTAGGCTTTTTAATATTCTTTATTCTCCGGAAAGGTCACAATCTGCAGAGGTCTTGCTCTCCCTCGACGCACACAAAGCGTTCGATTGTATTGAATATCAATATCTATTTGCAACTCTGGAGAGGTTCGGTTTTGGACCAGCCTTTTGTTCCTGGATAAAGGTCTTGTATGCTACACCGCTGGCCTCAGTTCGCACTAATATGACAATTTCCAATTATTTTCCTATATGTAGGGGGACCAGACAGGGCTGCCCCCTGAGCCTGCTTTTATGCGACCTGGCCATGGAACCGCTGGCAGTTGTACTGAGGAGCTCAGGGGTATTGACAGAGGGGGGGGCAAACTCACAAGCTGTCTTTATATGCGGACGACCTGATACTCTATCTGTCCAACCCTTCTATCTCTATACCTAAGGCATTAGAAATTATCTCTAGCTTTGGGAAGATCTCAGGCTACAAAATCAACCTTACTAAGAGTCTGCTCTTCCCTATTAACGACCAGGCTCAACGGATGTCCTTCGACATATATCCACTAAAAGAAACTCGTGACACTTTTACATATCTAGGTGTATCAGTAACACGTAAATACAGTGATTTATTCAAACAGAATTTTAAACCAGCCCTAGAGAAGGCCAAGCAGGACCTTGTCCGTTGGTCAGCACTGCATATATCGCTTGCCAGCAGAGTCAATTCTGTTAAAATGACAATTATGGCCAGGTTCTTATTGTTGTTTAATACAGTGCCCGTTTTTATCCCAAAGTCCTTTTTTAAAGAGTTAGATAAATCAATATCCGTCTTTATATGGAATAAGACCATCCCACGGATAAGGGGGGCGCATCTTGAGAAACAGAAAGAGGCTGGAGGTTTAGCATTATCAAATTTTCTACAATACTATTGGGCGGCTAATATTTATAAATTGTCATACTGGGTCTCTGCATTTTATGAGGGGGATGGACCTGTATGGATTGAAATGGAACAATACTCCACCCATCCTGTGTCCCTACCTTCTTTAGTATGTGCACCACTACCACTTAGTAAACAGCGCCTCACAAACAACCCTATTGTGAGTGGCTCACTACGAATATGGTCTCAATTTAGGACTCAGTTCAAACATAGGAAAGCTACGTCCTCTCTCCCAGTCTCAGCTAATGCACTCTTCCCGCCCTCACTCACGGACACAGCCTTTAGGTTATGGTTCAGGAATGGTCTGAAACGGGTGAAGGATCTTTTCAAGGACTGTGTGTTCATGTCTTTTGAGCAGCTTGTAAGCGAGTACAATATTCCCAGATCACATCCATTAAGATATCTGCAGGTGCGCGGCTTTGTTTGTAAGCATTTTCCTTCCTTTCCGTCACTCCCACCAAATGACTGGATAGAGGAGTGTTTGGGTGGAGATCCAGACCAAAGAGGGGGAGTGAGCAGACTGTATGAGAGAATTCAAATGATAGCCCCTCCTTCACTTAATAATGTTAGGGCAGCGTGGGAGGAGGAACTGGGATGTGAAGTTTCAGATGATTGCTGGGAAAGTGCAATTAGGAGAGTACACTCAAGTTCAATTTGTATCAGACATGGTTGGCTCCAGTTCAAAGTGCTCCACAGACTCCATTTGTCTAAAAGTAAACTGGCCAGGATATATCCAGATGTGGATCCGACCTGCTCCCGATGCTCCCAGGCTCTGGCCACCCTCTATCATGTGTTTTGGACATGCCCAAAGTTGGTACAGTTTTGGTCCTCAATTTTTGACACATTCTCTTATATCTGCAACGAAGAGATAAGCCCTTCTCCTGAAATCGCATTGTTCGGTGTGGCCCCTGCTGAGGTGGCGATATCTAGGGCACAGTCGGATGCCATCGCCTTTTCATCCCTACTAGCCAGGCGCCTTATTTAGTGTAACTGGAAATCATCTCTGTAACGGGTTTAAAATTGTACGCTTTAATTTTAGTTTCTGTCATTGTTTTTATTATTAGTATTCTTTTTTTGTTTTTTGTTTTGTTTTATTATTATTATTATTTATTTTATTTTATTTATTTATTTTTTATATATACATTTTATGTTATTATTGTTGCTTTATTTTCCATATATTTTGTGACTGCTGTTGGCAGCCTTGCTGACTGTGTTGTATGTGTTTGCAATATAAAAAGCCAATAAAAAAATTTGAACAATAATAATAACTCAAGAAATTATGACAAGATTTCACACATGGCTCATATTTTATGACTCTGGATAAACGGATGTAACCTGGAACTTGTCTGAGTGGCGGAGGTATACAACCACGAGGAGGTGAATACATCTTCTTATGGATCAACACTTAATTTAAATATGGAGCTTTTAAAATCAACATTAAATATTTCATTACTGAACAGGATCAGACAACATTACATTGAAGCTGACATCTTGCTTTTGTAATTTCCCGGTTCAGTTGCACTGCACCAGTCTGATGAGGGCGAGAGAAATCTGAAAACGACTTAAATATAAAATGGTATATCTCATCGGTAAGGACGCGTCAGTAGAGAACGTCACGTGTGTGTGTGTGTGTGTGTGTTTGTTCACTGCTGCTTTAACTGATTGAGCAGCTTCTGTACCTGCAGACAAAACACCAAAGTTTCCACTTCACTGCACTTCTTTTAATTCCCATTGTCTTTTTCTTTATTTAAATTTTTTTTATCACCACCAGGAGTTAATAGAGTTCAGTGCATTAAAAACATGATATGCGCGAATGTCATATCAATTTCATAACCGTATCAAAAACCGCATGTTTTCATTTGCACTGAGACTCCGGTTCAGCTCGTTATCTTTGAGAGGATGTCTCCACTTTAATGGAAAGTGATGGTGTGTTCGCTGCCTGCCACCCTGAGGCAAGCCCCATCCCTGCAGTGTGATTCACTTCCATCCTCCTCGTCTCCTTTCTCACCTTCTCTCTCTCTCTTTCTTCTCAACACTCTCTCTGTCCCACACCGCTCCTTTGCAGGATGTAGAATGATAAAGCTGAAAATCCTCTACGCCACAACAAAGCAGCTGTATTTTCATAGAGGGAGATCATTTCAAAGACGGTTAATTAAAGGCTGTTTCCAGCCTGCCAGCATCGTATCCTGAACGGAGGCCAGTAATGGAAATAACCCTGCAGGCACGCAGCTGCCGCCGCCACCATTAGACCTTGAGATTCGGCTGAATGTAGGTGACCAAAATCAGTGTCAGGACAACGTGTAACGCCAACATTAATTCAAGAGGAAAACTGACGACAGCTGACGTTGATTTTTTGTTGGTTTTAAGTTGTTAAGTTACAAAATCTAACGTCTCCCGACGGACAAAATACCGAAATTCTGGTTGTGAGTAAAACCAACCTTCTGCTAAACGTCCTCCAAATGTCTCATGTCAATTATCCAACGTTGGCGTCATCCCAAATTTCATTGTTAGAGTCCAAAGTCTTTCTGACGTTACCTTGATGCCTGGCTCCTGCTGCAAACAGGTTCATACTCAGAGGATGAAGGGGGATCCTGGTGTTGGCTGTTGACCTGTTTCAAATTTGTCAAAATGGCTTTGATGAGGGTGATGAATTCAGATGAAGGGTCTCTGCTGTCTCTGCTGTCGGCCTTCATTTATAACCAGAAATCTCTATTGAAAACTAGAATAATATCATTTTTAAAATTAGCTTAATGTCTCTTAGTCATGGTTTCTCTTTTCACCCTCTCTACACTTACTGTATGTGTAGGTGTCCGTTAATGTTGGATCATTATACACCAGGCGGGCGTTTCAGAAAAGTGTTGGTGTCTCGAATTAACCCAACAAACTGAACCAGGATAATTCTGTTTCATAAAGCTGGTTTGGAGGGGATGTGAGCAGACTGAGTGAAGTCTGGTTTATTTCATGACTTTGAAACACAGACCCGAGACATCATATAATATGGAGAGTAGAATATTACAGCGAATCAGTGAAGTGAACAAAGTACAAGAGAAGCGTGTTGTTGAGGAGCAGCGAGTTCAACTCCAGCTGAACTCACTGTGGGTTCAAGTCCTGCCATTCATTTGAGCTTTGTTTGTATAAGTGCTGAAAAGAAATGTATAGATATATGTAAGATGAAAGATATATATGAAATAGGATGACAGCCAGGTTATTTATTGTATCACAAGATAATAAGATGTGTTATTTGATGTAACAGTGAAAATACTGCTTAAATATCTTCAGATTGACATTCATAATAACTGGATTTGTGGGTATTTGGGTCTTTTATTTATTGACATTTAAAGAGAGAAGAACTTGTAAAGCTTCATCCATCAGCTAGAAAACTGTAAAGACTGAGTGAAAAAGTGACTTCAGACTGTGAACAAACGGATTGCTCACAGTTAAAGAGGTAAAGAGGAACCTTCAGGGTGGAACTATAGACAAAACACTGGGTTTCAGTCAGACAGAAACCTTAAATGAAACAGTTCCTTAAATCTAACCTGACTTGGACCAAGTTTTTTCTGAGGTCAGTCTAATTTAAACCTTCTTTATGAAACAGAAATTCCTGAAATGAGCCTGACTTACTGACAGAAGTTTGGTTTTTACTGGTTAAACCTGCTTTCTGAAACTCCTCTCAGGTCTGGACTGGAGCTCTCAATGTGCAAAAACAGCTTTAGCTTCTCAAAAGTAGCTCACATCCATCCGCCTGGTGTCGAAAGATCAGTTAAGGCCAATTAAAACATCCGGGAGCGTCCAAAAACCATCATCCTGGTAGCTGATACGGATCAGTACCTAAGCTCAGGTCCAGGAGACACGGACCTCGTCAGAGGTTTACAGGTTCAGGAGAAAGTCGAACTCTTCGACCTCGTGAGACTCTCGTGTGGCGAGAGAGTCGTCACCATCCATGTTGCCCAACAGTGGCTGACGTTTGAAAAAGATTTGTGCAGCACTAACATCCAAGCTGTGTTGTGTTCTTCTGCTTTCTTAAATCATTACCTCACTCTGTCCTTCTCTGTTTTTCAGTGTGTAGAAGCAAAAAAGTATTGCTGGTATTTTGAAGGCGGATACCCCATCTACTTCATGTAAGTACCACAGTGTTCCTTCCACAGCTTCACACCAATGAAACTGAATCTCTGCACAACAAAAACCTTCAGTGTCCATCATTGTGGGCATTTACCAACCCACACTGATGGGCTGCAGCCCAGTGTGTGAAGACGAACTGAGACACATTCAGCCAACAGGTTTAGGATGATGGCACCGCGTCAGATCTGCTGAATGATGGAGGGCTTTGCAGGTTGTTGTTTTTTTTCTCCAGATGCTAAAAGTTTATTGTTAATTATTTATATCATCACTTATCACTTATTATTTTTTGTTTATTTATTTATTTAATAGAGATAAAGCAATTTAACATAGATTTTAAAACTAATGTGTTGCACAAAGAGTTCATAGCTGTTATAATATCTTACAATTAGCTAAAAAATATAAAGATGTTCATTGAAATGAGACAACAACAGCACAAACCTACAAATAGTCAAACAAAAACAATATACAACAGATAAAATGACCTAGAATTTATATATTTAATTAGATTTCAGTTGGTGATGTATTCCAGAGTTGACAGCCCTTTATGGGGAAAGCTGATTGTCCAAATGTAGATCTACGGTGTATTTGGATGGTATTTTGCAGTTGCTGTTCACCAAGCTCGTTTGTTTACTTTGGTAAACATGTAATAAAATAAATTTCAAAACAAATCAAAGTGCTTAAAATGTCTGAATCTAGTTTTAAAAAACTATGAATGTTTGGAAACGTTCACTAACTGTAAACTGCACAGTGCAGGCCAAATGCACTTATTATGAAATACATGCAGGAAGTGATAATGATGCTGATAGCAGTACTGTACACATCAAAATGAGATCACCGCAGGAAATGGACAGAGCAGAATTAAGTCTATTTCTCCTAATGTGAACCAGTCGCATCCGCTGACTCCTGATACAGTAAAGCAGATGCTGCTCCCTGTTAGTCCTAGATAATAAGTCAGGGCACGAAAACCTGATTACAGGTGGTTACAGTTAAAAAAAAAAAAAAATTAAGGAAGTAATTAAATAGAAAGTTAAATTTACAGAGAGACCACTCCGTCACATCAACCTGAAAACCAGCATTGTTGTTTTTATTGTCCTCAATTTTCCCAGTTCAATGGTATTTATATCAGACTTAATAATCAGATTTTATTTATATTCACATTACAGTAGTAGATGGAAATTAATTAATTTTTTTCTCACATTTTTATTCCTCCGCACCAGCGACAGTCAGAGTGGCAGCCATTTTGTTTACAGGTTGTCCGTCCGTCTCATTCTCGTGGACACGATGTCTCAGTAACAACTTGACGGAACAAACATTCATTAGGACTCAAGGATGAACTGATTAGAGTTTGGTGCTCAAAGGTCAAAGGTCAAGGTCAGTGTGACCTCACAAAATACTTTTTAGCCGTTACTCAAGACTTCACAGCAGTTATGACAAACTTTCACTCAGATGGTTCATATTGTTTCTGATATACAGGGACGTAACCTGGTCATAGAAAGTATGACAGGAGCAAAGGAGGAAGTCAGGTGATGTCGTATAAAGAGCGATGAGGTTAGGAGCAGGTTGGCGTGAACTGGCACTCTGCCACAGGAAGCTGCTGTTCGTTTTCAATTTGGAACCAGTGGTTGTTGTTTGTTCTGTCCAACATTAGCCACCTATTTATTATTGTAACCATGACAACAAAGGTCCAGTCGACTGCCACAGTAGGGGCACTACCTCAGCTCGTTAAAGTTGGATGGCTTGTTGGTTAAATCTCTCAGTGGGTTCATCAACTGAACGCTGAGCAGATTAAATTCAGATCCAGTCGGTGCTCATTACCAAAGCTGTTGTTCACCGCAGGTTCAGACTCACGCTGTGTTTTACTGATTCAGACATACAACAGGCTTCTCCCACACTTCTTTGCTTTCTAGCTGCTGGACTCAGACATGAGAGGGAGGGTGGAGAGGCAGAGAGCATCAGTGAGGAGAGATTACCTCGGTAATGAAAAACAACTCACAGGAAAAACCTCCTTTCTCCTCCACTTTCTTTGTCCTCTTCCTCTGAGCCCTCAATTCCTGTTTCTCTCTTCAGCTTCAACAACAGCAATCTGAACAGTTTCATGTGGCCCATAAGATACAAAAAAAATAATAATACAACATACAAAAACAGAAAACCACAGAGGAAACAAAAACAAAAGAATAAATCTGTATTTGAAAAGAAATATGAGTAAAACCTCAATGACATCGCAGCGATGTTATTTACCTACTTCAGCAGAAATGTTAATACCAATAGTCAACATGTGAGGCGTTTAGGGGACATCTGTAAAACTGTAGCGTCTGCCAATAGTCTACATGTGAGGCGTTTAGGGGACATCTGTAAAACTGTAGCGTCTGCCAATAGTCTACGTGTGAGGCGTTTAGGGGACATCTGTAAAACTGTAGCGTCTGCCAATAGTCTACGTGTGAGGCGTTTAGGGTACATCTGTAAAACTAGCGTCTGCCAATAGTTTGCATGTGAGGCGTTTAGGGGACATCTGTGAATCTGTAGCTTCTGTCAATAATCTGCATGTGAGGCATTTAGGGGACATCTGTGAATCTGTAGCTTCTGTCAATAATCTGCATGTGAGGCATTTAGGGCACATCTGTAAAACTGTAGCATCAACCAATAGTCAGTCATGTGAGGCGTTTAGGGTACATTTGTAAAATTGTAGTGTCTACTGATAGTCTGCATGTGAGGCGTTTCGGGGACATCTGTGAATCTGTAGCTTCTGTCATTAGTCTGCATGTGAGGCGTTTAGGGGACATCTGTTAAACTGTAGCATCTGCATGTGGGTGGGGTTCGATGGGCTTCTTTACCGTACCAGTCACATGTTTTATACGCTGAGAAATTACAGGAAAATCCTGCCCCCTTGTTAATTTCAAGCCCAAACCAAATCCATCCAGAGGGTTTTAGCCTAATTCCTGGAGTAAGGCTCTTAACACATCCTTTCCTCCACCTCTGCCTTTTCCCCGACGCAGCGTTTCTTTGCCTGAAGCCAAATATAAGAGCCTTAAAGGGAGGATTTTCAGGCCTCGCTGTTCATTTCTCCAGAGAAAAGACCGTAATTCTTTTAACTGGACGGCTCAATCTGTCTCTTGTTCCCTGTGTGATTGTGTGTTTGGTCCTGCACATCTGTCCCTACGAAGACAAAACGCTGCTATTAAAATGAAAAACAGATGAAAGGACAATTCCTGTTATTCAAGGATAACACTGATTCGACACAGATAAGATGAGTCGATAAATTAGTGACACCTCATTTACATGAATAAAGAGTTCTCCTCATTATTCACTCGTGTTATTTGGTTTTTATTTGCACAAATAAATGATAAAACTACATAATCAGGCCCATAGACACAGATAGTTACGGTATGTTAAGACAGAAGGTAAAAGACTAATTTTCCTCTTGATAATAATGATTCAGTGTCTGCTGCAGAAACAATGCTGATACCACATTAAAATCCATTCAGAGGCCTTTTTTTTTTGTATTGCAGTTTTACTAAAACAAGTCCAGTGCAGTGATTTGCATCTCGGCAGCAGTGTTTATTATTCATTGTTTATTCGAGCAGCAGCAGCAGCAGCAGCGACTGTGATACACAACTCATGGAGGCAGTTTTATCTTAACAAACACAAGTAAACAGCCTGATTACTGCAGTTTACATCACAATTATTAGAATCAAATCACAGACACGTTTTTAGATTCAGGGTAACTCACAATTCGATTCTTTGTCTTGAGCGTTCAAATAAATTTGCTTAAAAATTATTTATATATATTTTTTGACAGTATTTAAAACGTACGTCTGTAACTTCTGCCTCGAGGCGTCTCTCAATCAAAACAATAACAAAAGACGGCGTTGGGTGACATCGTGAAATAGCGTGGGAGTTGTTGTCGTCACAACCATTACCGTAAGCTCCTCCCGGTTTGGATCCCCTCAGTGTGAGCGGTTCAGGAAATCAAACAGCCCCTGTGATTATAACAAAAACACTGAATGAAGCAGCTTCACAGTTAAAGTCAGAGTCTGAGCGACGCTGTACGGAGGACAGAGACTCAGGGAAGAGCTGGAGCTGAGACTGATGCTAACCTTTGTTCTGACTGTTTCTCTGATAACTTATGAACCAGGCGTTCAGCAGGTTTTTACCAGCAGCTGAATGATCCACAGAGGTTTCCTCCTCTCCACAACAAACACACCAGAGGATTAAATTCAGGAGAAACGCTGAATAAAGCAGTGTAAAAAATCAGTGATTCACCAACACAGGACGTCTCTGAGCTGAGCTGTCTAACATTTCCTCAGCTTGTTCCTCTGATAACTTCAGATCCAGACGTGCAACGACTAAAATCATCAGGTTCAAATAACAAGCTGAAAACCACCGAGGTGTAAAAAGTGTCTGTGACTTAAAACTAGATAAAAGTCGCTGTTGAGCTTCTGTCAGACAAACACACTGACACATGATCAAAGAGGATATGATGTCATTGACAGGCGACCAATTAAACGGAGCGTTAACGGGATTGAAATCCCAGGTTTCTCTGGTTTGAGAATTGATGGAAACATTTGTGATCATGTAAGAACACAACTCAACAAATGTGGAAAAGTTACAGCTTATAACTTTAAGGTTCAGAATGCAGAAGTTTATTATATAAATCAAAGACTTAATCTTTATTATTATGACTTGCGTCTCATAATTTGGAGAAAAGATCTTATTATTTCCAGATCAGGATCTTCTGGGGGTTTCTTCTAAATTCTCTGCGGTACCTCCAGTTCAAAGAATATTAATAAATGCTGACAGGCGGGAAGTACAGCAGGGTCCGGCCTCTATGTGGCACAGTGCAGATTCCACTGGTTTTCATGCTGAGGCCTCCAGGGACAGCGGCTGCTCATCCCCTAGTCTATCGCTCTAGAGCCAGACAGAACTGGGAGTCTGAGGTATGCACTGTCATGCTGGCTATCCACTATCATCCATCTCACACACACACACACACACACACACACACACACACACCCCTTGTTGTTATTTCAGCTGTTGCTCTCCATGGACTGATCAATCACAGTTGGCCTCTGTTCTGAATATTTGGCTCCCAGGCTGCAGGGTTTGCCATTTAAAATGAAACTTTTTAAAAGTTTTGTTTACGAAGCAGAAAAGTGTGAGTAATGGCAACATTACAATCCACCTGCGTCTGTTGCTCTGAGGCTTGTTATAGTGGAGGAAATGTCAGTGCGCTATATTGAGCTCTCAGTCCTGCATAAAACAAGTAATTCTCTGTAACTGGCAAGGGAAACCTCTGGTCTTTACCTCACTAACTCTGCAGTTTCCCCTCAGCTCTACATACTGGCCACTTTTAGTTTATTTCAGTTTGTTGTTTTGCTTTTACAGAACCACACCTTCACTGTTTTGGTTTTCCCTCATCAACCCAAGCAGCATCACCAAACTGCAGGCAGACAAAGTTAGAAAGTATAATCTTCAGCTCGATGTGGAAATATGCAGCTGTTTGCAAAAGCTTAGATCTAATAGCTTTACAGGGTGGTAATATGTCAGTGTTGTCTTACAGCTTGGTCTGCTGCCCCCAAGTGGCCAGGACATCAACTGGTGCATGTTAAAGGCAGCGATATACTGTCAATAGGCTGCGGTCGAAAAGTCTTTTTTGCTTAGGAAGGTTCAAACTGAGCTGATCCGGTTCTCTAAATGATAAGGAAAGGAGCTTCAGTGCTTCCTCTCTTATCTCCTTTAGGATAGGAAACACTGGACCCTTCCTTTAGGAAAGGAAAGGAGACCATTGTAGTTTCACCATGGCACACTCATGTAAATGTAGCAGCTGAGTTTGTGACACGATCCAGAACTGATGGAAATGTTTGTCTGATCAATGAGCTCCAGATCCATAAATACAGATTTCTTCTCCGTCAAATCTGTGCAGTTAGGAGTCATGAAGAACAAGCATACTGATTATAAGTTAACTAGGGCACACTGACCTTGACCTTTGACCTTTGGCCACCAAAATCTAATCAGTTCGTCCTTGAGTCCAAGTGAACATTTGTACCAAATTTGAAGAAAATCCCTCAAGGCGTTATGGAGATTTTGTGTTCACAAGGCCAAACAAAACACTTTTTAGCCTTTATTCAGGACTTCACACAGCAATTATTATAAATTCTAGTTATTCAATTATTTTTTTAAGGCTCAACTTTCTCTTCATTCTTTTCATTTTATCTTATTTCAACATTTCAGTCGTGTTTGTTTTATTTTTGCAGTTGGGAAAGAAGTTTTAACTGTCCACATGTTATAAATAAAGTTGGTCTAAAAAGAAGTCTGCAGTAAGTGCAGTGGGATTCTCTCTGCACCACAAGTCCATATGAATTCTCCTCACTTCTTTCCTTGACCCCATGACGAAGGAAAAGTGGTTCGGAAAGCAGATTAGTTTGACTTTTCGACCGCAGCCACGGGCTTAAATCATAAGGACGTAACTTGTCCTGTACGGACACAGTTCAGAGTTTCTTGTACTAACTGATCTAATGACAGAGCTCCTTAATCTCACTCTGAACCTTTTCAGAGATGTTGTTCTACAGCTGGACTTCCTTATTATTCTGACTGAAAGCTTTATATTTTCTTATATTTACATACACTATGATTTTTTTTTCTTACCTAAAGAGGTGGTTGTTTTTCTTGTACAAATGAAATATATTTTTTTGAGATAAGTGTTGCAGTGTTTCTGTGACTTGGATTAAGTGAACTATTTTAAAAGTTAATAATAGAAGGTGGAGATGGATGAGGAGCTTCTCTCACAGACAGGATGTGATTAATGACAGAGTGAGTGTGAGTCTCTGGTAGAAGGTCGTGAGAGTTTGTGGTATTAAAAGCTCGGCTGTAAAGATAAACACTTACATGAACATAATAATAATAACTAGAAAATTCCAGGGAAATTTTGAGTGCCCCGGGGCTACTGCCGGGATGAGTACATGATTTATTTCCAGTGTTCAAAAGTCACCCTGATCATATTCTGGTTTTGAGAAATGTCTTGATATAAAAGACTCTGATATAAAACAATGTCACATCCCTCCATCATGTATTATGTGGGAAATATCTCATATTCTGTGTTGTTTTTTTTAATAAAACAAGAGGCAACATGTCTTCAAACTGGCATTTAAAGGGTTAAAATCCTGAAAACTAATAAACATTTGGTAGGTTTGAGCAGAACTGAAGTGGTTTAAGAGATGGATGCGAGGAACCCCAGAGGGTACAAAATGTGTTACCAGTGTATAATAGACCTGTAACAGTAACTGACATTAGATTTTAAAAAATATGTCAAAAAAGACGCTTTCTGACAGAAATCCATACCTTCAGCTGTAACACAGCCAAAATGATCAGCAAATCAAAAAGGAAAAGTGAAGAAAATGTCCAAAAAAGGACAGAGGGACCCCTGAGGGTTAATAAATCCCATGAACCGCTATTTAAATTACCACTATTATGTTTTTTTCTGTGCTAAATTTAACATTACTGGGGAGGAGAGCAACGCGACTAGATGTTGTCTCGCTGGTCAGAGTTTTACATTTATATTTACCAAGATGATGCAGATACCTTTGTTGGAAAATACACAGAATACACACACAACACATTCTCAGATTTATTTACATCCAAACTGATCAGAGTAAAACTAGCAATGAAATTTCCAAATCCCTCAGCACGTGAAGTCTCTGGGTGAAGACCAGATTTTGCTCAAACAAAACTGTTCTTTCTTTCATTTTTACTTTGGCTCTAACAGAGAGAGCAACAGAACACCTCCTCCTCTCTTTGTACCACCTGGTGCTGATGCATGAATTAACTACTTCTTATATGCAGCAACTGATGCACTTGTATTTCAAACCTGAACGCAGTAGATGAAGAATGTATTCTGTGTTTCATATGAATTTACAACAGACACAAACTTGAGTTCTAAAATCAGAATTATTATTATTAAATTATTTATTTAAATTAATTCCTTTGACCAGAGTCCAGAATAGAAAAATAGACACTTTTTCTTTGTTTTCATTGTAAATGCATCTTGTTATACATGTGTAAAGTAAAAACAGTGACCATCAATGGATGGATTGTCATGAAGCCACCAACAGTTACTAAGAGGGAGGGGCTTACAGGACGGTCAGAAGACAGATGAAAGTGTCTGCTGATGCACCTTAAACTGGCGGTAGAACCTAACAAAGCATGGATTTAACACTTGAACTGGCACTAAAACAACAGTAGAAATTATCTGATGAGAACCTTTAGGAAACAAACCTTATGATGACATTTGAAAATATCTCAGAAAACAGCTCAATACAGCACAAAAATGTTCTAGAAACTACCAAAAATGTTCCAGTTAACTTGTGTTTTATTGTCATATGTCAGTAAATCTGAACTATGAACTGTTGTGTAGCAATAGCAAAACTTACAAATAGCTCCTTTAAGTGCTGTGTAACTGGATGATGAACTGTCGTATGTTTAGTTTTCTGACTTTTACTGCTGAACAACTCAACTGGATTTACTCCTGCGCCTACAAACACACACGACTGGTAAATCTTTTGCAACAAACACTATCAGGTGTGGACCTCTTGTGTACCTGGAGAGCCCTCAAACCATCATAACCAAATTATTTCTCTCTGGTGTGAACTTTCATGTGTCGCTTGAGATGACACGACATTATAAATCTTCTCCCACACACCTCACAACCAAATGGTCCCTCTCCTGTATGTAGGCATCTCATGTGTATCTTCAGATTCCTCTTCGAAGAGAGTTTACCACCACACTCGGAGCAGCGAGATTTCTTGCCAGTGTTACGTTTTGTATCCCCTACATGGACACCGTTACTTTTCAGAGTCTGTAAACCTGATTCAGGTCCCTGGTCCTCCGTCGAACTGTCATCACTGCTTTCGCTCTCATATTCAGAACCTGACAAAGGTTTCTGCCAATCATTATCGCTGACCTGAGTCTCTGAGGTCTCTGGAGGGTCTGATGCCTCGTCAGCTGTACCTTGTTGTAGATGAGTAAGTGGCTCTAAGGTCTGGGCTGGTTCTGATCCACTGCAATCCTCTTCACAAGCTTCTGTTTCCACCTGAAGAACATCTGCAGAGAGAACACACACACACACACGATGGCCAGCTTCATATCAACCCTGATATCCCATTACTGAACGTTGATGAGATCGGTGATGATTCCTTTGCGCATCCTCAGTAGCGTTACTGTCGCACATATTCACACCTGTAACCTGCCCAGTATAACCAGTCAGATCTGGAGCTGGTGAAACACATTAATACATTTTCTTTTGATAATTCTTCATGTTAGGTGTCTGTTTTCACTAATGAGCTGCTGGACACCTCAATTTCCCCTAGGGGATAATTAAGTATAAATCTATCTATACTTTGACAATGTACCTGGACAAACACATCTAAAGCCATGCAGGGATCATCAAAGTTATTTCTTTACATTTGGCAATCAATCCAATAGATAAAAGATAATAATAGATAATTCAGTCAAAATGTAGCTAACATAGCCATCTGCTAGCATGGCTAAGACCTGATCAGCTTTACCTTTACCTAGCATTGTTCACATATGCTTAGTTGCTAGTTTATTATTTCTATACTTATATTTACTAATATTTAGTCTAGACTCAGATATAAAATAGTAGAACAACCTCTCAGACTACAATTTAACAGCACTACAGTCATACAGTTTAATCAGTACCTTTCTAAAACTTAAAATTATAACCTTTATTGCTGGGCACGTGTATTAGACTGTAATTTTAGCTAGTAAAGTGTAGTTTACTGTTGATAATTGTGGCTAAAATCCGGCTAAAAGCAGTAAAATGAGTGTGAACAGTGAGACAATAACATTATAAAGCTACCTGCGCTGTATAGCTGAACCTTGGGGTTTAAAATGGCGGCCACTAGCTTGTATCGTCGGTTATTTTCTCTCACGCCAGAAAGTTCCTCCGCACACTCGTCCATCCTTCTTTCTGAGTGTCCAGATATCTCTTCAGCGGTTACAGTTAGTCCTTGATTCAACTGCTCTTTCAGCATCTGGAGCTTTGACTTTTTTTATTTTTCTGGAGTGAGTCTGTGTGAGTCTTTGGCTTTAAAGGCAAATTCATTAGCGACTGTGCTCTGACAGTTTCCTCACTGTGGTTATGAAACCGTGATTGTACTGGAGCACAAACTCATCCAGTTTATCAAATTGCGTCCGACACGTCGAGTTCGCGCAGGGATACACACGCGACTAGGTCCGGGTTTTCAAAATAAAATGAAAGAAGATTCTAAAAAAATTAAATAAATAAATAAAAAATTCGCTTGTGTCCCTAATCCTCTTCCGCATGTTAGCAATCTCTAAAAAGTAAAAGTAAAAATGCCTGGTTTTTAGTCTACATGTAGAACTCACAAAATGAATGAAGTATTTTTCTTTACATTATCGAGAGCTATTATAATCAATATTAAATATAATAATATTTACTTCGTGTGAATATAAACCAATTTTTATTTTCTATGTGTGTTAGTATATACTTCACTTCGTGTGAACCCCTTATTTTGAAAACCGGATGTAGTCACATGTATCCTTACGCCAGCTACAGTGTGATAACTTGTCTATGGTGTCATATTTGTAAGCGTCTCCTCCGGTAAGGCTTTCATACTCCAACACTTGTCTTAACAGAATAAACAGAGTAAAGTCACTAACCCTCGTTTCAATGCAGTTCAACCGTAAAGTTCAAAATACTAGTGCACTCCAAAATTATGGGCGCGATGCTTCGGGGAGAAAAGCGGGTCTGTTGTAAGGCGGCTTTTATACATATACATATGTATATTTTTACTAAGACCGCTCCGGGGCTCCGTAAAATACCGAGTGAGTTTCGTGACTTTCAAACATTCACGAAATGATGCTACTGTGTCATCAGTCTGTGGTTACTGTCTGTTTTTAGCTAGCAGGCTAAGCTAACTTTAGCAGCTTCTAAGGCTAACTTCAACCAGTTGTGAAACTGTTAACAAAATGGCTGCCCGTTGAACTTGTTGCTGACCAACAGAAAATAAGGGTATAACAATAAATAAGTGAATGAAAATGAACTTTTAAGAGCAGCAGTCCCACACCCTTGCCAAGCATGTTAACTCATAGGTAAAATACACTAAAAGTACATTGCAAGACACCGGTTTACGGCATTGTGCAAGCATCATTTAACCTGCAAAGGTGCCTAATTCAACTAAATTTACTGTTGTTTTATTTAGCTAATTATGTGTGTGTTGGTGGGATTATTTATCCGTGTTTATTTTGAGGCTAATACAATCTGTGCTATTGCTGACCTGTATGTCTCACTGTGTTCCTGGTTACTGCAGATGTCGCTCCTATGAGGACTGCTGTGGGACTCGCTGCTGTGTGAGAGCCCTGTCCATCCAGAGACTATGGTACTTCTGGTGAGTTACTGACTGAAATTCAGAGGTGCCTAATAATAAATAAATGAACAAATGCAATTTCTTGTACCTGGTGAGCGAACCACAAATATGCTACTTATTGAGTTTTAAGTACATGTATGACCAAATCCTTAGCAATGAAGTTTCAAAGTCAGAGGCTTTTAGCATTGGAGCTCCTGGTGACAGAGCGCCATTGTCAGCTCAGCTGTGATTCATAATAGCCATTTACTCCTCCTGGCATTTTGTTCTCAGAATTGTTCGTCAGTTTATTCAAAGAGTGTCATTGAAAAGGGGAAAAGCTCCTAAAAGCCCCTATCTTTCTTCAAGGTCAAGAATGAGCTTTCACATGGTGATAGTGACACAATTGAAGTTTCCTTTCACTCAGCCACAGAGGAGAGAAGGAAATTACTCTGCGACCTTTTGAACTGTTGTGCCCATTGTTCAGGGCTGAGAAACTAAGCACATTTTTAAACCAGTAAAATCTGCTTATGCTCATTGTCCTCACAGAGAACACAAATGTTGTTGAACTGCATGTTTTTTAATTCACAGCAGAAGGGGCAGATTTTATCTGAGCACACAATAATCCTCTTTTGCTGCTGTGTGCAACTAACTGACTTTATTTTGTGACTGGTCATGGTCTGTGTTTACCTGCGGTGTTGCAGTTAATACTTACAAAGCATTTATATTATCATGAGACACTAAGATTCGGTGGAAACCCAGACTGAAGCCTGATGTTTCCTCCATCCTCCTCCCACACTGGAGTCTGTCCACTCCTGCTGGACAGACCTGGGCGTGTTCATGATGATGAAAAGTCCTCTGTTTGTCTCTCAGGGTGCTGCTGATGATGGGAGTGTTGTTCTGCTGTGGTGCTGGTTTCTTCATCCGCAGAAGGATGTATCCGTCCCCTCTGAGAGACGAGCCAGCGTTCAACGTCTCCTTCACCAGGCACCCTGTCACCACACCAGGTACAGTAAGATTCAAACACAACATGGCCTTAAAACATGGTTGAATATTAAGAATAAACATAAAAGAAAAACTTAAAAGTTGAAATCTCCAAGTTTTAGAAATCAAGCTAGTGCTCCATTACGCTCCACCCAGCTCTTCACCCGCATCCTCGTCATGTACACCATGTCAGGAGAGCTTGCTAGTCTGTGAGCCACCCATAACAATGACTGCACAATGAATCTTGGGATATGTTGGGATCCACCCGAAGCAGCTTTCGTTGTCCAGGAAAAGAAGGATGCATTTGAAGCAGCTTTCGGAATAGGACAGTCTAGTCGCTCGGCTGTGACGCAGTCACAGACCCTGAATTAGGACACAGCCAATATCTTCATCACCTAATACCAGCTGGAAACTCTGTGACACTTGATGTGTAGGATGTTATGGGAGCCTGGTCTGGGGTGACTGGATTATCTAAAGAACAGGTATAAATCATTTGAAATTGAAACAGATTGAGATGCAGTTGGCAACATACAAGTTTTAGATGTGTTTTAGAAACGTCTTACACCCGAGTTTGAATCAGTACAGCTGGAAACACCAGCCACAACACGTTAGTAAGTGTGATTCCAATCGCCTTTAATTTGCGAAGAGAAATTAGATAGTGAAAATATAGCACAAATGTTTTGTCGCTTGGCTGAGGTGGAGAGTTGATGAAACACAAAATGTGACAAAGTGCAGACTTAAAGCTGCCATATGTAGGTTTTCTTGCAGGGATCGGGTGGCGGTGATGAAGGGTTGCTTTGCCAAGAGCTTCAGCCATTGTTGCGTTTCCAAGAAGAGAGATTTAGAGAACACTCTCTGATCCGCGCCTCCTCTTCATCCTCTCATGTTGAACTGAGGACAGACTGGTGGACGCTACGGTAACTCACTATCGGAAAGTAGTTTTAGGAGATGGGACGAGCTGGGGTTAGCTGGTTAGCATGTCGACTTCAATAGGACGTACACAAGGAATGTGATTCAAATGTCTACTGAAGCTTGTGCATGTCTGCATTTTCAGAAAGGTAAACTAATAGCATTTATATCAATCAGACAATAAGAGATTGAACCTTGCTTGCTCCAGCTGCTGAAACCTTTTAAAAATAAGTGACAATATTTCTCAAAAATGTTTCTGGAAGTAAAATGATAAATTGTGAGATGTGTGTGTTTTATACACTGCAGTCACAGATAATATGACACACAGTATTTGATGTGGTCTATTCTTAACCAGCCCCTTTTCTTCTAAGATCTATCTACAGAGTTAACATCAAAATTGCCCTCTGCAAAATCGCTTCTAGAGAACAGAAAAAAAAAATTTAATGGAAATAGAAAGTGAGATCTAGTAAATAAGTGAAGTATACAACATCATTACTTTGATCTGACAGAAAATTTCATAGGATGTGTATGATATTTAATCTACTTATCACTTTTCTGATGTTTGATGATGATACAGTTTAGTTTACTAATATATGTCTGATAAATAAATGAACTAATGACCCTGAGAGCGCTGTAAACACCTGTAGCCGTGCACAAAGATGGCGGCCATGGCGCTCTCATCTTTGGGTTTTTGCTGTACTGAAAAGCCACATGTCAGTGTCAGTGGATCAGGTGATCTGTTCAGATCCATAACGAGATATTGGGACGACTTGTGGCCAGGCTCCTAAGAAAGTGGAGTTGGATATAAGCAAAGTTTCCCTTTAACCAGCACTTTAAGTTGTTCCTGATGATTTGGGGTGGTTTAGAATAAGTCTGGTGCTGCAAACAAAATGTCCACTGACACTGACAGGAGCTCACCTTTACCTGTCCCAGGTCAACCGTGCACACAAGAGATAGATAGTAATAGTGATTTTAAAGCACTTTTCTGCACACACAGACACCGCAGCAGGTTTTTAGGAGGGAAATGACTATGATAGGAACGACTCCTAATTAAGAGTTTAATGTGTCCAGATAAGACAGTCACAAAAAGGATTTGAGAACATCTTTTCTGTGAAGGTGAAAGAGGAGGATTTAAGACGTTTAATGGGAGGAAGGTGCTTTGATAAAAAGAGCTAATTCAACTTGAAGCTGGAGTGTGGGGCTTTCACTTTCACGCTCTTTTCCTGAACTACTTCACACAGTGCAGATTAACCCTGTCAGCTCCAGGTAAATCTCTGTGTTCTGCACCAGTTTTAAATCTGGTGTATGTGGCGGCTTCCTGGCGCTGTAGTGATGCGTTTTAGATGAACCAGCAAGTTTGCCAGAGATGAAGAGGATGTTCTAGAGGCTTAACAAACACTTGGGGCCGGTTGCACAAAACACCTTAAGTTTTCTACTAAGGTATATCCACTTAAGGTTTAATTTCCCCATGGCTGAGGGAGTTACTTGCACAGAATCTCTGAAAAGGTTTCCTTAGTTAAGGAAAAACTTAATGCATTTGAAACCTAACCTTCTACTGCATCATTAAGGGTGTCTCCTGGTCGTGGTTTTGGTCGATAAGGTCTTTAGTGCAACAGATTAATTGACTGAGTGATTCCTTAAGTATAAGACTCACATAAGGAGAAAACCTTAAATAGTGAACATTTTAAGGAAACCTTAAGGAGAAGACTTAAGGGTGCTTTGTGCAGTCATTTATATTTTAAGGAAACCTTAACTCACGCCTGTTACTGGCACCTGGTATTGTTTCTCAGACTTTTGTTATGTCCCCCGTGAAACAGCATCCTGAAGGTTACTGGGTGAAATATGTGGGTAGGAACCTTCAGCGTGTTGCACTGTGTTGCACGGGGGACACATAATAAAATCTGGGAAACAACACGCAGCTGTCAGCCGAGTTCTTGCGCTGTATGTTTACGATGTACAAGTTACATAAAAACAGAAAGTTGGCGTTCAGAGGAAGGATTGTAGTCTGAAAAGAAAGCGATCAACAGCGATTATAGTTAGTGTGACTTTTCCTCGCCGGGGAACGCTGAGAGAAGAGACTCTACCTAAATAATGAATCCTTTTCTCTGTATTTAACAGTGTATGTGTAATTACTTTCACGGCCACAGGAAGGAGCACTGCAGGTTTAAAGAACTATAATTTGCGTTGTAACAGTTTGTTCTCTGTGGTTGGTGCACAATCAGCGTCTCCTAATTCTTTAGCAGATGACATGCGTTCATGATTCAAATGGAAACGTGTGTTTCCTGTTCATCTCTCAAGTTAAAGTTTGATATTTTAAAACTGAATATTTGCCAAACTGTTCAAACCCCAGTCCGACACTGCGGCCTTTAAGGGTGAATTTAAAACTTGAGATTTTGGGGGGAAAGTAGGGCAGCTGATAAAACTCTGAGTCTTAATATTAAACGAACAGAATTTCACTCTGTGTCAGTCAACCAAGCAGAAAATTGAATGGAGCACTCCAGTGATAACAGTGAATGTAAAACTCCATTCTGCAGGAAGACTAGATACTAGAATGGAGACCCAGAGGAGGAATATTATTGCTTCTGTTATTACTTCTCTCTATGATGAACTCAAAATATATATTCCCTATCTCAGGCTGCTTGTTCTAAACATTTCTGACATGCTTGAAACGATTTCATAAGAGTTCATTTGGGGCTTTGGATTGTGGCCAAACATTTTAACCCAGAAGAGATAAATAAGGAATCTCAGTGATGTAACAGTGGCAGCAGCTTAGACAAAAACAGAACGAATGATGTGAAGAAGTCATGTTAATTACCACATTCAAATTCTTTTATAATGAGATGAATTGTTTTCATTTTCACTTTGTAATCGATGGAGTTATGTACTGTAGTCTGAGCAGTCATTGATGGTGTTATCAAAGAACCGAGGAATAACAATGAGCGTTACAGTTGTAGACCTAAAGAAAAATGAACGATCTCTGGACACATCACATGAAAGTCCGTCACATACAGACGGAGAAATGTAGCTCTCAGTTCATCCGTCATTGATCCAGGTTGTTTTGTACGCTGCAGCCTGAAGCCCTCACACACAGTTAACTGAATTATACCAACATGGGTTAATGAGGAATAATATCCATTAACCAGCTGATAGTCCTGGGTGTGTTCTTAAATTCAATGTGAAATGGACAGAGCATCGTCTGAACTGTCGGTTCAGGTCACTCAGAGCAGGTGGGGGGGGGTCAGTGATGTGGGGGCTGCTGGTGAACTACTGTGCAGTAGAAATACAGTCACAGAAAAAGTCCTGTAGTAAATAATTGTGTATCACATTTGTTTTACATTTCCATCGTTACAAAATCAGTCTGTAATAGTGATTTGTTCAGAACTGTGCTGTTGAAGTTTGTTAACAATACGGTATCTTAACGAAGCCCATCCTAGTCGTGTGGCGTCACATGCTCAGCAGGTTCAGTCCATCTCAAACTTTTTCATTCTCTTTTTGTCACTTAAAAAATGCTGTGATCAATCTTTGTAAGAGACGTCAGAACTGACCAAATGATATGCCAGACAGCCGACATGAGGTGTTAGAAAACTCTGTGTTGCTTTTGTTAATATCAGAGCTTGTGTTTTCACAAAAACGCTAATTAGTCACTCGGTGACTTAAAGGAGATCTATTTATTTTCTTCTTTAGTTCATTTACTTTTTCAATGTGGTAAAATAATAGTTTTGAAAACGTGGTGCCATGTTGTGTCAAGTGTACATAATGAGAATGGCTCAGGGAAATGTCCGCCCCGGACCCTGCCTCAGAGCTCAAGGAGTGTTTGCTGCCCCCCGGTGGTCGTTACACGTGTCATTTTCACTTGGCAAAACATTTGTTGTCACCACCAGTAACCACAGATGTTGCCAAATCAAGCAAGAAATCTTTAGGATTTTAAACTTGAACCGACATGTTGCCGAATCCAAACCTGCTAGAACAGATGATGAACCGTGTGTGGTTTTATTAAAGCTGACAACATATGATCATAAAGCCACTGAACTTCCTCTTCCTCTCTCCAGTTTCCCAGCAACCAGGAAGTATGCAGGGCTTCGGGGTCAACGGGATGACAGGTGGTGACCCGGGGGTTACCATGACGCACCCAGCATACACTGCACAGCCTGGCTCCGCCCATATGATGATGAGCTCCTACCCTCCACCTCCGTCCTACTGCAACCACCCACCACCGCCCTACGAACAGATATTTCAAAACAGCGACAAGAAGTAACGTCTGCACTAAGCACTGAGGACATCGAACTTGACACAAGGGAAGGAAGTAAGGAAGGAAAGGAAAGAAGGATGCAGCGAGGAGGAATTAACAGGAAAATCAGATGAAGATGAGGAAGAGGAGGAAAGCCTGACAATTGTTTCCAACTTTTTGGATGGAAAACACACAATCTGTTGTTCAGTGGAAAAGACCAAAAGAGGCACCGTAACCAGAATCATCACACACACACACACACACACACACACACACACACACACACTCTAGATGATTAATTTATGTGGATCTATGTGTACAGTGACAGCGCCGGGCCGAGGACGGACCAGTTTAGGTTTAGGATTCACTCACCATCACCTCTCTCCTCCACCCTCCCATCACAGCCACAGCTAGAACTTCATGTATTAAGATGTCGGAGATATGATTTTCTAATTAACAATAATCACAAAAAGACACTGATGTACACAAGGTTCTTAAAACCAGTTCCAGTGATGACACTGCAGCCGGGGCTTTTTACTAAATGATGAGTTCTTGATACATTTTTTATTTCAGTGTGTAGTTCAGTTGCGTAACGACCTAATGAGCTACTACAGCAGTAACTGGCTCGTTCTCCTGTTCGCAGTGATGAAGGCTTTCAGTTCAGCACCAGGTGAATCACATGGACGGAGCCAAGCTGAGACGGTTTGTACCAACTCTGACGTGCTGTGTAAAGCTCCCCATGCTGGACGTACAGGACAGCATGGGGAGCTTTGCACTAGCTACAGTATGTGCTGCAGATGCTGCATTCATGCACGATCAGGAAAACCAACTGTTATTCTGACTTGTGCTATTCCAAGATGGTTCCCCCGCTCTGTCGCCAGCTTTAAAAACGTCCGACTTAAGCAGCAGATTTAATTCGTTCAAATAGTGGGAGCAGTTAATTTGATATGAATTTTTCACCTCGATACACTTCAGTGAACTTTGACCCCTGAATGAGCAGTTGACCAACAGAAGGCCGTGGTGACAGTGCTGACGTTTGGGGGAAGGAGTGCTCTCACTCCTCTGTCAGTGGGAACTACTTGTTTTGTATTTTCACTGTAACTTGGATCACTTTGGAAAAAGGTGTGTTCACCTGGTCAAAGATTGAGGTGACACAGTCTGTGTTTACAAAGACCGGTTCATGTACAGCTGGTTTTTGTGTGTACGCATCATTTATGCATCTGGCCCCTGGTCTTTAGCCTTTTAGTCCCGCCAGTTAAAAAGCCTAAATTAGCTGCTTATGTTGGATTTATATTTGGAGCAGTTCATTAACAAGTGAAACCAGATACAAACAAACGATGCACAGCTGCTTTTGCATGTTTTTTTTATGCACAACTATTTTAATTTTGAACATGAAAACAGTTTGATTCACTTTGTGACTCGAGTCACGATGAAAGATCTGTGTGTCACTGTGGCAGAGAGAGATGGGCCGTCTGTATTCAATGTGTGTGTGTAGGTTTACATTAGGGAGAAATACTTGGCTAAAAATTTAAATCAATGGTTTAATGATTAAAGGGCGTGTTGCCATAATTAAATGTGCCAACATTTACATAATTAGCGAGAAGTGGATGCACATGGTGGTTCTGCTGCTCTCGGTGTCGGGACGTGTAGGATCTGCAGCAGTGATCAGTGACGGAGCATCAGCTGCTGGAGACTGACTCCTCATTCACATTCATTTCTTCTCTCCTTAACATTTACGCTAAGATGTGCAGTTTTTCTTCAAGTTCCTGCAACAAATATCTCCAACACATTGGTGGTGAAATATGGTGAAGTTCTCATGGCAACAGTTGCTCAGGTAAATCAGACCCTAGATAAAATGAAATATTTGATTGAAATCAGAGGAAAAGGAGCCAAACAAAATGTATTGATGTGATGATTCCCTTAGCAAAGCTTCCTCTTAGTAAAATATGTGTTGTTTTTGTCTAAGTGATTTCTTCATAAACAGCCCCTGTTGTTGTGTAAGAGTGAACAGACTGTCACCTCTGCTCCACCTGGCTGTCTCAGTGCAGTCAGTGTGACTGTATGTGGGAGAGGGAGAGACACAGTCGTCCTCTCAGACAGTCTGCTGAATATAGAGCAGCTCCGTGCTCCCAGCAGGACGTCAGGCAGCACGTCCACCATCAACCTCCTGCTCCGTTTACTGTGTTCAGCCTGAGCTTCGTCCGAACAGCTCAGGTGGTAAAGGTCGTCTGCCAGTCGCTCTTCTGTGCTAACGCACCACGTCTAGACCTGGTCCAGGACTGTACATGTTATTGGTCTGTGTGGATCTTAGCTGCTATCACAGATCTGCTCATGAAATTTGTTTTGTCTGTTGGATTTCACAAGACTAGCTGTTCCCCCTGTGTCCAGTCTCTATGCTAAGCTAACTTGCTATATCTCACTTCATAAATGCTTTTTTTTCATCATGCTTTAAAGTCTTTCCAACTATTTACTGTTTTTAGTATTTTCCTGTCACAAATTTTCTGAGCGGTTCTGTGACTTATTATAATGGTCCTGGATCAGGACTACACTGTCGAGAAGTGTGACCATTTTCATGCCAAAAAAATTCACGGTTTTTGCCAAAACTCTGGAAAAGGCATTTGGAAACCAGAGTGAAAGCCCAGAAAATAATTGACAACATCGTGTATGAAAACTGATCTAAATGTCAGTTCAGAGTACAAAGCGTCACTTTGTCACGATTGAATTTACATGTGTTTACTCATGGTTATTTATTGACGTCCTGGGAACCGACGCCACGCTGATGTTGTTTGTACAGAGTGATGTGTGTTATTTCACTGAAGAACAGAACGACTGCTCCAGTGGAGTAACTTGTGATTTTTTGGTTCTTTTTGGACATTTTGTGCTGCAATAATTACCCAGAAGAAGAAGATGATGATGATGATGATTTGGTAGTTAGAGGTAGCCGAGCTTTTTCTGTAGCATAGTTTTGTCTTCGTCGCCATCCCACCGACACACAACAATCACTGACCACGCTGAAAACACAACGGGCCTTATCCGAGAATCTTTCTCAGCAAAGCTGCAAGGCCTTTCATCTTACAAGTTTAAACTCCACATTCATTCAGATTCAGAGTCAGATTCAGTTTCTTTTCTCTTCATGACTGGTCAGCAGGTACTCGCATCTTTCATTTAAATTGTAAATATAGAGAGAGATTGGAGAAAAGCAACAGGTTCGTTCTGCCTGTTGGGTTCTTGCGTGAGGCCTGTTCCTCCCTGGTTCAGACTGAAGACTTACATCTGCTGGCCGTAACTGGTTCCACAGCTTCTGGACGACATGACGACATTTCCATGTTTTAAAAAAATGAAGAGCGCTTTGTGGCTTGCATGGCTAAAAGAAGTTTTAAAAAGAAATTTAAAAAAATGAAAGGAATAAACATTGCCAGTGCGTGTAGTGAAATCAAGTTTCTCATCCTTTTTTATGGCACAAATAAGAACTGACCTGATGGGAGTGCGAAATATGGAAGACCAATTCTGCCACTGGAAAAAACAACTTTTATTTAAATTAAAAGGTATTTGTTCTCATTGTTATGACTTTGTGTCGCATAGAAATGACACAAAATTATGAAATATTATCATATCTTATTATGAGAAACATCTTTTATCAGCATTTAGTTAGTATCACATACTTGAGGAAGTTTCTCATAATGATATTGTTTTTTTCAAAAAGATACTAAGTCATAATGAGTTACCAGATCATAAGATACTATTATAAGATGATAATTCTGGCTTAGTACCCATTAAAATGAAAAGGTAAATACATAATAATGACTTGTTGGTGGATTTTCTTCCATATGTCTGAAGGGGAGGTCAAGGAATCACCAAAACCTAATTCACAGCAAACATAAGTGTACTGTATTTTTCATATTAAAGAATTAAACCTCATTCACAGCAGGTCGTTAAGTTAAAGGCGTTAGTGTACCGACACCCATTTCTTAATCTGTATACAGTATTTAAAGAATGACCACCGCCTGTCCTCCAGTGGACGCCGCTTTATGGCCCCAGATGTGGTTGTGAAAACCTGTACTGACTCTTTGTTACGGTGATTTAGTTCAGAGTCTGCACCCTGTTTTAGTTTTAAATATTGTTTATGGATGGAGAGGATTCCTGTCCTGGTCCATCCAGCTGTGGTGCTGTTTCACAGTGAAAGAACATCTGTAAAGCACACGCCAATGTAGAGTCGATGGAAGGCCACCTTAGAGACTCTCCTGACCCCAGTCTGGTTTCCGGGCTCCTACAGGAAACCAGTAGCGGGGTTTGGAACAAGACTGGGGCCCCTCACAGCAACAGAGTCTCTTCAGGTCTCAGGCTGTTTGATGATGGAAATTCATAGCACAATATTAGGAAAAGGTATTCTGTTTAATCATGTAAAACTATGCAACAGATTCTATAATTGAAGCATCTGAACCCTCAGTTCTCTCTTGTTAACTTCTCCTTTTCATCTGCTTTGAGAATTTCAACATAAAATATCATGATACATTGTGAAATATGTAAATAAACTTCACTTCTGATAAAATGTGATTCTGACTAATGTTGTTTATTCATCCCACAAAGGAAATTAACCGCATGTTTTCTGACTTGGTGAGGCTGTTTGTAGGCATGGCGGTGCTTTGAGCTAAATGCTAACCTAAGCATGATAGCAGGTAGGCATGCTAACATTTGCTAATTGGCACTAAATGCTGCAGTTTCTGCAGTTTTCACCAAATTAAATGTCTTGTCAGTCAAAAAAAAACAGGGTTCTCACAGATCCTTAAGTCTTATTTTAAAAGGCATTATTTCATCTCAAAATAAGCCCTTAATTTGTATTTGATGTCTTAAAATGCTAAGAAATTAGCAAGTCGAGTTTTAGGAATTGTTTTATTCAGATATTGCAGTTTAACACCTCAAAATAACTGATAAAATCTATTTTTAAATAATTTACTGAATACCTCCCTCACTGATGTTTTGCTGATCAGGATAGCGGGACGACAACGCTCATAATTTGTTTGCAGCTCTGATGCTTAGAGCAGATGCACTCAGATCAGATCAAATTAAAACCTGCACCTGTCTTTATAACTGAGACTCTGCTGACATTAAGACACCTGTCAGACTGTCAATCAATTCCTCTGCACTGAAGCATTTACTGAACTTTCAACACTGTAAAAACACATGAAGAATTATTTCTCATGTTCTGATTGGACGCACTGATGAACAGTCCTATCATAGTCATATCATGCTGTGGATGATGATGCTTCTGAGTGAGGATGACAGTAATGCATCTGAAGATACTTTTAATAAATGTAGTTTAAAAGTGAGGATTTTAATAAAGGCTCTGAAACTGTTTTAACAGCATTTCAGTCACTGTATATAAATTTACTACGTGTTCAAACACTCATTGATGCTGTTGATTTTTGTAACATGGACATGTGAAAATTTACACTCAGCTTTAACCTCGATGCTCTTTTCAACTGAAAATCACCAAAATAATGAAACTTCCTGGGTCAGAATCTGAGGCTACAATAATAGATCAATACATTTCTATCTGATCTGTTTCATCTATATCTAGATCTTGGTCCTCATCACGTGACATCCGAATAAATATATTTAAACATTTAATTTAACAAACGTGTTTTTCTTTAGTTTTGTTTGTTTGTTTTTTAGAAATAAACCTGCTCTAATGTCACACACTCAATTTTCTGGATTAAAATGGAGGCTCTGCTCTTTGTTTACCCGTTGCCATGGTGAATCGTTGAATCGGAGATCCATTGATGATGGCTATTTATATTCCTCATGCACGCGGTTAACTCAGAGTTGATTGAACTAACTCAGATCAGCTGTGCTGGAACCGAAAACCTCTCAGGGTTCATCCACTCAGAGTCAGAGCTGGTTCAACATGTTTGTGGAAAACAGAAATAAAAACACACAGAGCCGCGGAAACAACAACCAGGTAAACTCGTTCTCTCTAAGTTTGAACTCAGCAAATAACATCAACAGACTGATATGTCTTCATAGCACTTCATAGATCTCTCTCTCTCTCTCTCTCTCTCTCTCTACCTGAGCTGCGCGGTGCGTCTCTCGGTCTGTTTCCTGTTTACCTGTTTACATCTGTCCCGTGACTCGAGGTAAGAGTGAAATACTTTATTTATTTATTACGTTTGATAAACATCAACAGACAGCAGTGTTTGTAAACTGAAGGTAACCGAGTCGTGCGTGAAAGAAAAGTCGCGCGAGCCAGCAGCAACCTGTGGAGACGAGTCCCGACAATATATGACACGTGATCGTTTTAAAACAAGACAGTGATCATCTAGTCTCTCAGTCAAGGTTTAGTTACAAATCTAAGACTAATGCAAGACGGACTGACACTGACTATTGATTAAATATTGAAAATAAAACCTTGATCAGCTGGGCATACTGCACATCTCTCAGTAAATAATAAGCACGTGAGGACTGGGCTGATGACTAGGCAGCCGAAAAAGCTCACTGTAATATTGATTAGTTGTTATATTATTTTATTATTATTTATCAGAGTTTCTTATTTATGTTAATGTAAATATTAATTATCTAAAGATCCTGTAGAAAATTTTCTATTCAGTAAATATTGTTTGTTTAAACGTCATCCTGTTCTGTGTAAATCGACTTTATTCTTAATTCATAATTCTTTATTATTAATTAAAACATGCCCATTGCAAAAACATTTTTTAAGTAATGTTACGTTAACAGAGAGAAAAAAAAATATTAAACGCTTTAACACCTTCTCTGGCCTTTAGGAGCCTGTGGCCTCTGACCGTAACCCCAACCCTAATCCAAGATGAAACGTCAGAGGATCCAGCAAAGTTATTAGAATTCATTCTGAGGGGAAAATTAATGTTTGTATTTAATTTAATTTCCGAGAGCCACACTGGCAAGAAACCAAAAAAACAACCACAGGCCTTTCGAAGAAGCAGCCTAAAAGATGTTCAGATACACCAGTGATGAGCAGATGGCATAGATAACATGGCCGTCAGCCATTACAGCTTGTGCTCCAGCTGATTATAGCAACCAGCCTCAGTTAGATGACGAGCTCAGGTAAATGTTCCCTGTGTAAAAAGCCCAGAAACTCTGATTTGTGTCAAAATTCTGAACAGATATTTGGAACAATTTTTGCTCACAGATAAATTATATTTGAAAAGAAAATAGTATCAGACAAAAAACAATTAAATTTGAGCAAATCTAAAATAATTTCCTGTTCAATATCTCAATATGTTTGTCTGACAGTGACACAGTGTGTAACAATAAAAGCCATTTACTGTGACTGTTTCTGATCAGCTGTTGCTGCTCAAACAATTTGATCTTAAATAATAATTTCTCTACAAAATAATTATGTGCGAACAAAAAATCTTTTTCTGTCATCAAAAATGTCTCCTACGGAAGTGCCGAAAGGCTTTAGTTGTAATTACTTTTTTCTTTAATGCTTTCTTTTAAATTGTATTATGTCGAGAAAACGAACAGGTTAATTTATCTCATATCATGGTAGTTGAATGTGGAGGGAAAGGAAAACGAGCCGTACCCAGATCAGCACCACAGGGGCCGGGACAGCTCCGCTTCAGGCTTCATATACAGTGTTAAACATGGATGTTAATACAGAATACAGTTAGCTCCAGGTTCTATAATATTAATATTATGCTGATCCTATTAAACTGAAGTGAAAGAGACTGGACATCGCCACTGAGGACCAACAGTAATGTCTGAAGCTTCTGGGAAAGAAGGAAAAGCTCATTTTCTGTAGATAATGAGATAAATTAACAAGTTATCAGGAGAAAACAAGTTTTGTTATGTAGATGAAATAATTAGAGGAGACCGGGGCATCTTGTCACACTGATCATATCTCCAAAACCAGAGGGGGCTATCTAAAATAAACCAACAGCTGCATGTTCCCCTGAATGTTCTCAAGTCATCTTACTCTCGACAGATGTTCTGCATCACTGTACCTGAGCTGAGAACAATTTTCAACCCTAAAAGTACAAAATCTAAACTGCACTATTTATGTTATAAAACTTGGACACATAATTGTGTTCAATGATGTTACTTTTGCTTGATAGAGGAAAGAAAAGATGCATTTTGAAACCTAAACCGACCAAAGGGAGGACAATGTTATTAAATTATTTAATTGATTAATGTGATCAGTCTAATATCAGAAGCCGTGACTTCTTGATTCAATGGATCTCCAGTCTCTACTTCAAAGGAACACAACAGGACAAAGACTGAATGTAGATAAAGAAGTTTATTAATTAGACTACTATCGAAAGGGTAAGCAGCGTGTAATCATCAGGATAAAAATAATAATGAAATTAATTGAGTTGGAAACGGTGGGAGAGAATATATCATGGCTATTTACACTATGGCTATACAACTAATGATATTAAGTCTACGAATTATATTGGATGATTAAATATTGTTATATTCCAGCATCAATACAGTCAGGAGCAGAAAGTTAAGACCAGCCGACTGAGTTGTGCTGTAGCTGAAGACCCTTGGCTTGAACCCAAGCAGATGATGTGCTCTATAATGGTTAAAAAGGCATTTTTCATTTCAGCTAGATTTTAAAAAGTTTAAGATGATTAAACATTTGAAATATAAAGGGGGGGGGGGTGCACAATAAGCCTTTTAATTAGAAAAATATATAGAATCAGAAGAGTTAAGGTTAAGTTAAGTGGATGGTTGAGGTGTTTTTTCATCTGAAAAATAATGTGACAGTTTGACCTGTGATGGGGAAATGTGACACAGCACATTCTGTTCTTAACCATTTAGATAGATAGATATGTACATACATACCTATGTAGTTATATACATACATTCATTCATACGTGCATAAATACATATAGATATATTCATACATAAATACTGTATGACACTTTTATGACTTTTTACTGTGACGTTTTAGTATAGTAAGGCATAAAACATCATAGTATAGGAAAGCATAAAACTGGAAGTAAGGTATAAAAAGTCATACTATAGTAAGGCATAAAATGTCATGAAACCTTCACAGTATAGTGAAGCATAAAACTTCATAGTATAGTAAGGCATAAAACTCATAGTAAGGCATAAAAAGTGATAGTATAGTATAGCATAACATTTCATAAAAACATCATAGTATAGTAAGGCATGAAAAGTCATAAAATATCATAGTACAGTAAGGCATAAAAAGTCATAAACGTCATAGTATAGTAAGTCAAAGGTTCATAGTATAGTAAGGCATAAAAAGTCATAGTATATATATATATATTTTTTTTTTTTAAGTTTATTTTTTGGGATTTTTATGCCTATGCATAGTCTAGTAAGGCATAAAACGTCATAAAAAGTCATAGTATAGTGAGGCGAAAAATGTCATAAAACGTCATGGTATAGTAAGGCATAAAAAGCTTAAAAACGTCACAGTAGAGTATGGAATAAAAAGTCATAGTATAGTAAGGCATGAAATGTCATAAAAACGTCATAGTAAAGGATGGAATAAAAAATCATAGTATAGTATGGCATAGAATGTCATAGTATAATAAGGCATAAAAATGCCAAAAAACCTCACAGAACAATATGGTATAAAAATGTCAAAAAACGTCATAGTATACTATGGCAAAAAATGTCAAAAAAACATCATAGTATTTTAAGGCATAAACGGTCATAAAAACATCATAGTATGATAAGGAATCAACTCACATAGTGTAGTAAGGCATAAAAATGCCAAAAAACATCACAGTACAAAATGTTAAAAAATGTCATAGTATAGTATGGCAAAAAATGTCAAAAATACATCATAGTATTTTAAGGCATAAACGGTCATAAAAACATCATAGTATGATAAGGAATCAACTCACATAGTATAGTAAGGCATAAAATGTCAAAAATACATCATAGTATTTTAAGGTATAAACGGTAATAGAAACATGATATTATGATAAGGAATAAAAAGCCATAGTATAATAAGCCATAAAAATGCCAAAAAACCTCACAGTACAATATGGTATAAAAATCACAAAAAACGTCATAGTATAGTATGGCATAAAATGTCAAAAATACATCATAGTATTTTAAGGTATAAACGGTCATAAAAGCATCATATTATGATAAGGAATCAACTCACATAGTGTAGTAAGGCATAAAAATGCCAAAAAACATCACAGTACAAAATGTCTAAAAAACATCACAGTACAAAATGTTAAAAAATGTCATAGTATAGTATGGCATAAAATGTCAAAAATACATCATAGTATTTTAAGGCATAAACGGTCATAAAAGCATCATATTATGATGAGGAACAAAACGACAGTATACTAAGGCATTAAAACACCAAAAAACTTTATAGTTTAATAATGCATGAATTTATTAAAAAACGTCATAGTATAGTATGGCAAAAAATGTCAAAAAAACATCATAGTATTTTAAGGTATAAACGGTCATAAAAACATCATAGTATTATGAGGAATCAACTCACATAGTGTAGTAAGGCATAAAAATGCCAAAAAACATCACAGTACAATATGGTATAAAAATCACAAAAAACGTCATAGTATACTATGGCAAAAAATGTCAAAAATACATCATAGTATTTTAAGGTATAAACGGTAATAAAAGCATCATATTATGATGAGGAACAAAACGACATAGTATACTAAGGCATAAAAATACCAAAAAACATCACAGTACAATATGGTATAAAAATCACAAAAAACGTCATAGTATAGTATGGCAAAAAATGTCAAAAATACATCATAGTATTTTAAGGTATAAACGGTTATAAAAACATCATAGTATGATAAGGAATCAACTCACATAGTGTAGTAAGGCATAAAAATGCCAAAAAACATCACAGTACAAAATGTTAAAAAATGTCATAGTATAGTATGGCATAAAATGTCAAAAATACATCATAGTATTTTAAGGCATAAACGGTCATAAAAGCATCATATTATGATGAGGAACAAAACGACAGTATACTAAGGCATTAAAACACCAAAAAACTTTATAGTATTTTAAGGCATAAACGTCATAGTATTTTAAGGCATAAAAATGCAAAAAACATCACAGTACAAAATGTCAAAAAACACTATAGCATTTTAAGGCATAAACGGTCATAAAAACATCATAGTATAGTATGGCAAAAAATGTCAAAAATACATCATAGTATTATGAGGAATCAACTCACATAGTATAGTAAGGCATAAAACATCATAGTATTTTAAGGCATAAATGGTCATAAAAACATCATAGTATTTTAAGGCATAAACGTCATAGTATTTTAAGGCATAAAATGTCAAAAAAACATAATAGTATTTTAAGGCATAAAATGTCAAAAAACACTATAGCATTTTAAGGCATAAACGTCATAGTATTTTAAGGCATAAACGGTCATAAAAGGATCATATTATGATGAGGAACAAAACGACAGTATACTAAGGCATTAAAACACCAAAAAACTTTATAGTTTAATAATGCATGAATTTATTAAAAAACGTCATAGTATAGTATGGCAAAAAATATCAAAAATACATCATAGTATTTTAAGGTATAAACGGTCATAAAAACATCATAGTATTATAAGGAATCAACTCACATAGTGTAGTAAGGCATAAAAATGCCAAAAAACATCACAGTACAATATGGTATAAAAATCACAAAAAACGTCATAGTATACTATGGCAAAAAATGTCAAAAAAACATCATAGTATTTTAAGGTATAAACGGTAATAGAAACATCATATTATGATAAGGAATAAAAAGCCATAGTATAATAAGCCATAAAAATGCCAAAAAACCTCACAGAACAATATGGTATAAAAATCACAAAAAACGTCATAGTATAGTATGGCAAAAAATGTCAAAAATACATCATAGTATTTTAAGGCATAAACGGTTATAAAAACATCATAGTATGATAAGGAATCAACTCACATAGTGTAGTAAGGCATAAAAATGCCAAAAAACATCACAGTACAAAATGTTAAAAAATGTCATAGTATAGTATGGCAAAAAATGTCAAAAATACATCATAGTATTTTAAGGCATAAACGGTTATAAAAACATCATAGTATGATAAGGAATCAACTCACATAGTATAGTATGGCAAAAAATGTCAAAAATACATCATAGTATTTTAAGGTATAAACGGTAATAGAAACATGATATTATGATAAGGAATAAAAAGCCATAGTATAGTAAGCCATAAAAATGCCAAAAAACATCACAGTACAATATGGCATAAAAATGTCAAAAAACGTCATAGTATAGTATGGCAAAAAATGTCAAAAAAACATCATAGTATTTTAAGGCATAAACGGTCATAAAAACATCATAGTATGATAAGGAATAAATAGCCATAGTATAGTAAGCCATAAAAATGCCAAAAAACCTTACAGTTTAATAATGCATGAATTTATTAAAAAACGTCATAGTATAGTATGGCAAAAAATGTCAAAAAAACATCATAGTATTTTAAGGTATAAACGGTCATAAAAACATCATAGTATGATAAGGAATCAACTCACATAGTGTAGTAAGGCATAAAAATGCCAAAAAACATCACAGTACAATATGGCATAAAAATGTCAAAAAACGTCATAGTATACTATGGCAAAAAATGTCAAAAATACATCATAGTATTTTAAGGTATAAACGGTAATAGAAACATCATATTATGATAAGGAATAAAAAGCCATAGTATAATAAGCCATAAAAATGCCAAAAAACCTCACAGAACAATATGGTATAAAAATCACAAAAAACGTCATAGTATAGTATGGCAAAAAATGTCAAAAATACATCATAGTATTTTAAGGTATAAACGGTTATAAAAACATCATAGTATGATAAGGAATCAACTCGCATAGTGTAGTAAGGCATAAAAATGCCAAAAAACATCACAGTACAATATGGTATAAAAATCACAAAAAACGTCATAGTATAGTATGGCAAAAAATGTCAAAAATACATCATAGTATTTTAAGGTATAAACGGTTATAAAAACATCATAGTATGATAAGGAATCAACTCACATAGTGTAGTAAGGCATAAAAATGCCAAAAAACATCACAGTACAATATGGTATAAAAATCACAAAAAACGTCATAGTATAGTATGGCAAAAAATGTCAAAAATACATCATAGTATTTTAAGGTATAAACGGTCATAAAAACATCATAGTATGATAAGGAATCAACTCACATAGTATAGTAAGCAATAAAAATGGCAAAAAACTTCACAGTACAATATGTCAAAAAATGTCAAAAAATGTCATAGTATAGTATGGCAAAAAATGTCAAAAATACATCATAGTATTTTAAGGTATAAACGGTTATAAAAACATCATAGTATGATAAGGAATCAACTCACATAGTGTAGTAAGGCATAAAAATGCCAAAAAACATCACAGTACAAAATGTCAAAAAATGTCATAGTATAGTATGGCAAAAAATGTCAAAAATACATCATAGTATTTTAAGGTATAAACGGTAATAAAAACATCATATTATGATAAGGAATAAAAAGCCATAGTATAATAAGCCATAAAAATGCCAAAAAACCTCACAGAACAATATGGTATAAAAATCACAAAAAACGTCATAGTATAGTATGGCAAAAAATGTCAAAAATACATCATAGTATTTTAAGGTATAAACGGTCATAAAAACATCATAGTATGATAAGGAATCAACTCACATAGTATAGTAAGCTATAAAAATGGCAAAAAACTTCACAGTACAATATGTCAAAAAATGTCAAAAAAAGTCATAGTATAGTATGGCAAAAAATGTCAAAAATACATCATAGTATTTTAAGGTATAAACGGTTATAAAAACATCATAGTATGATAAGGAATCAACTCACATAGTGTAGTAAGGCATAAAAATGCCAAAAAACATCACAGTACAATATGGTATAAAAATCACAAAAAACGTCATAGTATAGTATGGCATAAAATGTCAAAAATACATCATAGTATTTTAAGGCATAAACGGTCATAAAAGCATCATATTATGATGAGGAACAAAACGACAGTATACTAAGGCATTAAAACACCAAAAAACTTTATAGTTTAATAATGCATGAATTTATTAAAAAACGTCATAGTATAGTATGGCAAAAAATGTCAAAAAAACATCATAGTATTTTAAGGTATAAACGGTCATAAAAACATCATAGTATTATAAGGAATCAACTCACATAGTGTAGTAAGGCATAAAAATGCCAAAAAACATCACAGTACAATATGGTATAAAAATCACAAAAAACGTCATAGTATAGTATGGCAAAAAATGTCAAAAAAACATCATAGTATTTTAAGGTATAAACGGTCATAAAAACATCATGGTATGATAAGGAATAAAAAGCCGTAGTATAATAAGCCATAAAAATTCCAAAAAACATCACAGAACAATATGGTATAAAAATCACAAAAAACGTCATAGTATAGTATGGCAAAAAATGTCAAAAATACATCATAGTATTTTAAGGTATAAACGGTTATAAAAACATCATAGTATTATAAGGAATCAACTCGCATAGTGTAGTAAGGCATAAAAATGCCAAAAAACATCACAGTACAATATGGTATAAAAATCACAAAAAACGTCATAGTATAGTATGGCAAAAAATGTCAAAAATACATCATAGTATTTTAAGGTATAAACGGTTATAAAAACATCATAGTATGATAAGGAATCAACTCACATAGTGTAGTAAGGCATAAAAATGCCAAAAAACATCACAGTACAAAATGTCAAAAAAAGTCATAGTATAGCATGGCAAAAAATGTCAAAAAAACATCATAGTATTTTAAGGTATAAACGGTCATAAAAACATCATATTATTATAAGGAATCAACTCGCATAGTGTAGTAAGGCATAAAAATGCCAAAAAACATCACAGTACAATATGGTATAAAAATCACAAAAAACGTCATAGTATAGTATGGCAAAAAATGTCAAAAATACATCATAGTATTTTAAGGTATAAACGGTTATAAAAACATCATAGTATGATAAGGAATCAACTCACATAGTGTAGTAAGCATAAAAATGCCAAAAAACATCACAGTACAAAATGTCAAAAAATGTCATAGTATAGTATGGCAAAAAATGTCAAAAAAACGTCATAGTATTTTAATGTATAAACGGTCATAAAAACATCATGGTATGATAAGGAATAAAAAGCCGTAGTATAATAAGGCATAAAAATGCCAAAAAACATCACAGTACAAAATGTCAAAAAATGTCAAAAAACGTCATAGTATAGTATGGCAAAAAATGTCAAAAATACATCATAGTATTTTAAGGCACAAACGGTCATAAAAACATCATAGTATTATAAGGAATCAACTCGCATAGTGTAGTAAGGCATAAAAATGCCAAAAAACATCACAGTACAATATGGTATAAAAATCACAAAAAACGTCATAGTATAGTATGGCAAAAAATGTCAAAAATACATCATAGTATTTTAAGGTATAAACGGTCATAAAAACATCATAGTATGATAAGGAATAAAAAGCCATAGTATAATAAGCCATAAAAATGCCAAAAAACCTCACAGAACAATATGGTATAAAAATCACAAAAAACGTCATAGTATAGTATGGCATAAAATGTCAAAAATACATCATAGTATTTTAAGGCATAAACGGTTATAAAAGCATCATATTATGATGAGGAACAAAACGACAGTATACTAAGGCATTAAAACACCAAAAAACTTTATAGTTTAATAATGCATGAATTTATTAAAAAACGTCATAGTATAGTATGGCAAAAAATGTCAAAAAAACATCATAGTATTTTAAGGTATAAACGGTCATAAAAACATCATAGTATGATAAGGAATCAACTCACATAGTATAGTAAGCTATAAAAATGCCAAAAAACTTCACAGTACAATATGGCATAAAAATGTCAAAAAACGTCATAGTATAGTATGGCAAAAAATGTCAAAAATACATCATAGTATTTTAAGGCATAAACGGTCATAAAAACATCATAGTATGATAAGGAATCAACTCACATAGTATAGTAAGCTATAAAAATGGCAAAAAACTTCACAGTACAATATGGCATAAAAATGTCAAAAAAAGTCATAGTATAGTATGGCAAAAAATGTCAAAAATACATCATAGTATTTTAAGGTATAAACGGTAATAGAAACATCATATTATGATAAGGAATAAAAAGCCATAGTATAATAAGCCATAAAAATGCCAAAAAACCTCACAGAACAATATGGTATAAAAATCACAAAAAACGTCATAGTATAGTATGGCAAAAAATGTCAAAAATACATCATAGTATTTTAAGGTATAAACGGTTATAAAAACATCATAGTATGATAAGGAATCAACTCACATAGTGTAGTAAGGCATAAAAATGCCAAAAAACATCACAGTACAAAATGTCAAAAAATGTCATAGTATAGTATGGCAAAAAATGTCAAAAATACATCATAGTATTTTAAGGTATAAACGGTAATAGAAACATCATATTATGATAAGGAATAAAAAGCCATAGTATAATAAGCCATAAAAATGCCAAAAAACCTCACAGAACAATATGGTATAAAAATCACAAAAAACGTCATAGTATAGCATGGCATAAAATGTCAAAAATACATCATAGTATTTTAAGGCATAAACGGTCATAAAAGCATCATATTATGATGAGGAACAAAACGACAGTATACTAAGGCATTAAAACACCAAAAAACTTTATAGTTTAATAATGCATGAATTTATTAAAAAACGTCATAGTATAGTATGGCAAAAAATGTCAAAAAAACATCATAGTATTTTAAGGTATAAACGGTTATAAAAACATCATAGTATTATAAGGAATCAACTCACATAGTGTAGTAAGGCATAAAAATGCCAAAAAACATCACAGTACAATATGGTATAAAAATCACAAAAAACGTCATAGTATACTATGGCAAAAAATGTCAAAAATACATCATAGTATTTTAAGGCATAAACGGTCATAAAAGCATCATATTATGATGAGGAACAAAACGACATAGTATACTAAGGCATTAAAACACCAAAAAACTTTATAGTTTAATAATGCATGAATTTATTAAAAAACGTCATAGTATAGTATGGCAAAAAATGTCAAAAATACATCATAGTATTTTAAGGTATAAACGGTTATAAAAACATCATAGTATGATAAGGAATCAACTCACATAGTGTAGTAAGGCATAAAAATGCCAAAAAACATCACAGTACAAAATGTCAAAAAATGTCATAGTATAGTATGGCAAAAAATGTCAAAAATACATCATAGTATTTTAAGGTATAAACGGTTATAAAAACATCATAGTATGATAACGAATCAACTCACATAGTGTAGTAAGCTATAAAAATGCCAAAAAACATCACAGTACAATATGGTATAAAAATCACAAAAAACGTCATAGTATAGTATGGCAAAAAATGTCAAAAATACATCATAGTATTTTAAGGCATAAACGGTCATAAAAGCATCATATTATGATGAGGAACAAAACGACATAGTATACTAAGGCATTAAAACACCAAAAAACTTTATAGTTTAATAATGCATGAATTTATTAAAAAACGTCATAGTATAGTATGGCAAAAAATGTCAAAAATACATCATAGTATTTTAAGGCATAAACGGTCATAAAAGCATCATATTATGATGAGGAACAAAACGACATAGTATACTAAGGCATTAAAACACCAAAAAACTTTATAGTTTAATAATGCATGAATTTATTAAAAAACGTCATAGTATAGTATGGCAAAAAATGTCAAAAATACATCATAGTATTTTAAGGTATAAACGGTTATAAAAACATCATAGTATGATAAGGAATCAACTCACATAGTGTAGTAAGGCATAAAAATGCCAAAAAACATCACAGTACAAAATGTCAAAAAACGTCATAGTATAGTATGGCAAAAAATGTCAAAAATACATCATAGTATTTTAAGGTATAAACGGTCATAAAAACATCATAGTATGATAAGGAATCAACTCACATAGTATAGTAAGCAATAAAAATGGCAAAAAACTTCACAGTACAATATGTCAAAAAATGTCAAAAAATGTCATAGTATAGTATGGCAAAAAATGTCAAAAAAACATCATAGTATTTTAAGGTATAAACGGTCATAAAAACATCATAGTATGATAAGGAATCAACTCACATAGTGTAGTAAGGCATAAAAATGCCAAAAAACATCACAGTACAAAATGTCAAAAAATGTCATAGTATAGTATGGCAAAAAATGTCAAAAATACATCATAGTATTTTAAGGTATAAACGGTTATAAAAACATCATAGTATTATAAGGAATCAACTCGCATAGTGTAGTAAGGCATAAAAATGCCAAAAAACATCACAGTACAATATGGTATAAAAATCACAAAAAACGTCATAGTATAGTATGGCAAAAAATGTCAAAAATACATCATAGTATTTTAAGGTATAAACGGTAATAAAAACATCATAGTATGATAAGGAATAAAAAGCCATAGTATAATAAGCCATAAAAATGCCAAAAAACCTCACAGAACAATATGGTATAAAAATCACAAAAAACGTCATAGTATAGTATGGCAAAAAATGTCAAAAATACATCATAGTATTTTAAGGTATAAACGGTCATAAAAACATCATAGTATGATAAGGAATCAACTCACATAGTATAGTAAGCTATAAAAATGGCAAAAAACTTCACAGTACAATATGTCAAAAAATGTCAAAAAAAGTCATAGTATAGTATGGCAAAAAATGTCAAAAATACATCATAGTATTTTAAGGTATAAACGGTTATAAAAACATCATAGTATGATAAGGAATCAACTCACATAGTGTAGTAAGGCATAAAAATGCCAAAAAACATCACAGTACAATATGGTATAAAAATCACAAAAAACGTCATAGTATAGTATGGCAAAAAATGTCAAAAATACATCATAGTATTTTAAGGCATAAACGGTCATAAAAGCATCATATTATGATGAGGAACAAAACGACATAGTATACTAAGGCATTAAAACACCAAAAAACTTTATAGTTTAATAATGCATGAATTTATTAAAAAACGTCATAGTATAGTATGGCAAAAAATGTCAAAAATACATCATAGTATTTTAAGGCATAAACGGTCATAAAAACATCATAGTATGATAAGGAATCAACTCACATAGTGTAGTAAGGCATAAAAATGCCAAAAAACATCACAGTACAATATGGTATAAAAATCACAAAAAACGTCATAGTATAGTATGGCAAAAAATGTCAAAAATACATCATAGTATTTTAAGGCATAAACGGTCATAAAAGCATCATATTATGATGAGGAACAAAACGACATAGTATACTAAGGCATTAAAACACCAAAAAACTTTATAGTTTAATAATGCATGAATTTATTAAAAAACGTCATAGTATAGTATGGCAAAAAATGTCAAAAATACATCATAGTATTTTAAGGTATAAACGGTTATAAAAACATCATAGTATGATAAGGAATCAACTCACATAGTGTAGTAAGCTATAAAAATGCCAAAAAACTTCACAGTACAATATGGTATAAAAATCACAAAAAACGTCATAGTATAGTATGGCAAAAAATGTCAAAAAAACATCATAGTATTTTAAGGTATAAACGGTCATAAAAACATCATAGTATGATAAGGAATCAACTCACATAGTATAGTAAGCTATAAAAATGGCAAAAAACTTCACAGTACAATATGGTATAAAAATCACAAAAAACGTCATAGTATAGTATGGCAAAAAATGTCAAAAAAACATCATAGTATTTTAAGGTATAAACGGTCATAAAAACATCATAGTATGATAAGGAATCAACTCACATAGTATAGTAAGCTATAAAAATGCCAAAAAACTTCACAGTACAATATGGTATAAAAATCACAAAAAACGTCATAGTATAGTATGGCAAAAAATGTCAAAAATACATCATAGTATTTTAAGGTATAAACGGTTATAAAAACATCATAGTATGATAAGGAATCAACTCACATAGTGTAGTAAGGCATAAAAATGCCAAAAAACATCACAGTACAAAATGTCAAAAAATGTCAAAAAACGTCATAGTATAGTATGGCAAAAAATGTCAAAAATACATCATAGTATTTTAAGGTATAAACGGTAATAAAAACATCATATTATGATAAGGAATAAAAAGCCATAGTATAATAAGCCATAAAAATGCCAAAAAACATCACAGTACAATATGGCATAAAAATGTCAAAAAAACATCATAGTATAGTATGGCAAAAAATGTCAAAAAAACATCATAGTATTTTAAGGTATAAACGGTCATAAAAACATCATAGTATGATAAGGAATCAACTCACATAGTGTAGTAAGGCATAAAAATGCCAAAAAACATCACAGTACAAAATGTCAAAAAATGTCATAGTATAGTATGGCAAAAAATGTCAAAAATACATCATAGTATTTTAAGGCATAAACGGTTATAAAAGCATCATATTATGATGAGGAACAAAACGACATAGTATACTAAGGCATAAAAATACCAAAAAACATCACAGTACAATATGGTATAAAAATCACAAAAAACGTCATAGTATAGTATGGCAAAAAATGTCAAAAATACATCATAGTATTTTAAGGCATAAACGGTCATAAAAGCATCATATTATGATGAGGAACAAAACGACAGTATACTAAGGCATTAAAACACCAAAAAACTTTATAGTTTAATAATGCATGAATTTATTAAAAAACGTCATAGTATAGTATGGCAAAAAATGTCAAAAAAACATCATAGTATTTTAAGGTATAAACGGTTATAAAAACATCATAGTATTATAAGGAATCAACTCACATAGTGTAGTAAGGCATAAAAATGCCAAAAAACATCACAGTACAATATGGTATAAAAATCACAAAAAACGTCATAGTATAGTATGGCAAAAAATGTCAAAAATACATCATAGTATTTTAAGGCATAAACGGTCATAAAAGCATCATATTATGATGAGGAACAAAACGACATAGTATACTAAGGCATTAAAACACCAAAAAACTTTATAGTTTAATAATGCATGAATTTATTAAAAAACGTCATAGTATAGTATGGCAAAAAATGTCAAAAATACATCATAGTATTTTAAGGCATAAACGGTTATAAAAACATCATAGTATGATAAGGAATCAACTCACATAGTGTAGTAAGGCATAAAAATGCCAAAAAACATCACAGTACAAAATGTCAAAAAATGTCAAAAAACGTCATAGTATAGTATGGCAAAAAATGTCAAAAATACATCATAGTATTTTAAGGTATAAACGGTCATAAAAACATCATAGTATGATAAGGAATCAACTCACATAGTATAGTAAGCTATAAAAATGGCAAAAAACTTCACAGTACAATATGTCAAAAAATGTCAAAAAAAGTCATAGTATTTTAAGGTATAAACGGTTATAAAAACATCATAGTATGATAAGGAATCAACTCACATAGTGTAGTAAGGCATAAAAATGCCAAAAAACATCACAGTACAAAATGTCAAAAAATGTCATAGTATAGTATGGCAAAAAATGTCAAAAATACATCATAGTATTTTAAGGTATAAACGGTTATAAAAACATCATAGTATGATAAGGAATCAACTCACATAGTATAGTAAGCTATAAAAATGGCAAAAAACTTCACAGTACAATATGTCAAAAAATGTCAAAAATACATCATAGTATTTTAAGGTATAAACGGTTATAAAAACATCATAGTATGATAAGGAATCAACTCACATAGTGTAGTAAGGCATAAAAATGCCAAAAAACATCACAGTACAAAATGTCAAAAAAACATCATAGTATAGTATGGCAAAAAATGTCAAAAATACATCATAGTATTTTAAGGTATAAACGGTTATAAAAACATCATAGTATGATAACGAATCAACTCACATAGTATAGTAAGCTATAAAAATGCCAAAAAACATCACAGTACAATATGGTATAAAAATCACAAAAAACGTCATAGTATAGTATGGCAAAAAATGTCAAAAATACATCATAGTATTTTAAGGCATAAACGGTCATAAAAGCATCATATTATGATGAGGAACAAAACGACATAGTATACTAAGGCATTAAAACACCAAAAAACTTTATAGTTTAATAATGCATGAATTTATTAAAAAACGTCATAGTATAGTATGGCAAAAAATGTCAAAAATACATCATAGTATTTTAAGGTATAAACGGTTATAAAAACATCATAGTATGATAACGAATCAACTCACATAGTGTAGTAAGCTATAAAAATGCCAAAAAACATCACAGTACAATATGGTATAAAAATCACAAAAAACGTCATAGTATAGTATGGCAAAAAATGTCAAAAAAACATCATAGTATTTTAAGGTATAAACGGTCATAAAAACATCATAGTATGATAAGGAATCAACTCACATAGTATAGTATGCTATAAAAATGGCAAAAAACTTCACAGTACAATATGGTATAAAAATCACAAAAAACGTCATAGTATAGTATGGCAAAAAATGTCAAAAATACATCATAGTATTTTAAGGTATAAACGGTTATAAAAACATCATAGTATGATAAGGAATCAACTCACATAGTGTAGTAAGGCATAAAAATGCCAAAAAACATCACAGTGCAAAATGTCAAAAAATATCAAAAAAACATCATAGTATAGTATGGCAAAAAATGTCAAAAATACATCATAGTATTTTAAGGTATAAACGGTCATAAAAACATCATAGTATGATAAGGAATCAACTCACATAGTATAGTAAGCTATAAAAATGGCAAAAAACTTCACAGTACAATATGTCAAAAAATGTCAAAAAAAGTCATAGTATAGTATGGCAAAAAATGTCAAAAATACATCATAGTATTTTAAGGTATAAACGGTCATAAAAACATCATGGTATGATAAGGAATAAAAAGCCGTAGTATAATAAGCCATAAAAATTCCAAAAAACCTCACAGAACAATATGGTATAAAAATCACAAAAAACGTCATAGTATAGTATGGCAAAAAATGTCAAAAATACATCATAGTATTTTAAGGTATAAACGGTTATAAAAACATCATAGTATGATAAGGAATCAACTCACATAGTGTAGTAAGGCATAAAAATGCCAAAAAACATCACAGTACAAAATGTCAAAAAATGTCATAGTATAGTATGGCAAAAAATGTCAAAAATACATCATAGTATTTTAAGGTATAAACGGTTATAAAAACATCATAGTATGATAAGGAATCAACTCACATAGTATAGTAAGCTATAAAAATGGCAAAAAACTTCACAGTACAATATGTCAAAAAATGTCAAAAATACATCATAGTATTTTAAGGTATAAACGGTTATAAAAACATCATAGTATGATAAGGAATCAACTCACATAGTGTAGTAAGGCATAAAAATGCCAAAAAACATCACAGTACAAAATGTCAAAAAATGTCATAGTATAGTATGGCAAAAAATGTCAAAAATACATCATAGTATTTTAAGGTATAAACGGTTATAAAAACATCATAGTATGATAACGAATCAACTCACATAGTGTAGTAAGCTATAAAAATGCAAAAAACATCACAGTACAATATGGTATAAAAATCACAAAAAACGTCATAGTATAGTATGGCAAAAAATGTCAAAAATACATCATAGTATTTTAAGGCATAAACGGTCATAAAAGCATCATATTATGATGAGGAACAAAACGACATAGTATACTAAGGCATTAAAACACCAAAAAACTTTATAGTTTAATAATGCATGAATTTATTAAAAAACGTCATAGTATAGTATGGCAAAAAATGTCAAAAATACATCATAGTATTTTAAGGTATAAACGGTTATAAAAACATCATAGTATGATAACGAATCAACTCACATAGTGTAGTAAGCTATAAAAATGCCAAAAAACATCACAGTACATTATGGTATAAAAATCACAAAAAACGTCATAGTATAGTATGGCAAAAAATGTCAAAAAAACATCATAGTATTTTAAGGTATAAACGGTCATAAAAACATCATAGTATGATAAGGAATCAACTCACATAGTATAGTATGCTATAAAAATGGCAAAAAACTTCACAGTACAATATGGTATAAAAATCACAAAAAACGTCATAGTATAGTATGGCAAAAAATGTCAAAAATACATCATAGTATTTTAAGGTATAAACGGTTATAAAAACATCATAGTATGATAAGGAATCAACTCACATAGTGTAGTAAGGCATAAAAATGCCAAAAAACATCACAGTGCAAAATGTCAAAAAATATCAAAAAACGTCATAGTATAGTATGGCAAAAAATGTCAAAAATACATCATAGTATTTTAAGGTATAAACGGTCATAAAAACATCATAGTATGATAAGGAATCAACTCACATAGTATAGTAAGCTATAAAAATGGCAAAAAACTTCACAGTACAATATGTCAAAAAATGTCAAAAAAAGTCATAGTATAGTATGGCAAAAAATGTCAAAAATACATCATAGTATTTTAAGGTATAAACGGTAATAGAAACATCATCTTATGATAAGTAATAAAAAGCCACAGTATAATAAGCCATAAAAATGCCAAAAAACCTCACAGAACAATATGGTATAAAAATCACAAAAAACGTCATAGTATAGTATGGCAAAAAATGTCAAAAATACATCATAGTATTTTAAGGTATAAACGGTTATAAAAACATCATAGTATGATAAGGAATCAACTCACATAGTGTAGTAAGGCATAAAAATGCCAAAAAACATCACAGTACATTATGGTATAAAAATCACAAAAAACGTCATAGTATAGTATGGCAAAAAATGTCAAAAATACATCATAGTATTTTAAGGTATAAACGGTCATAAAAACATCATAGTATTATAAGGAATCAACTCGCATAGTGTAGTAAGGCATAAAAATGCCAAAAAACATCACAGTACAATATGGTATAAAAATCACAAAAAACGTCATAGTATAGTATGGCAAAAAATGTCAAAAAAACATCATAGTATTTTAAGGTATAAACGGTCATAAAAGCATCATAGTATTATGAGGAATCAACTCACATAGTGTAGTAAGGCATAAAAATGCAAAAAACATCACAGTACAATATGTATAAAAATCACAAAAAACGTCATAGTATACTATGGCAAAAAATGTCAAAAATACATCATAGTATTTTAAGGCATAAACGGTCATAGAAACATCATAGTATGATAAGGAATAAATAGCCATAGTATAGTAAGCCATAAAAATGCCAAAAAACATCACAGTACAATATGGCATAAAAATGTCAAAAAACGTCATAGTATAGTATGGCAAAAAATGTCAAAAAAACATCATAGTATTTTAAGGTATAAACGGTAATAAAAACATCATAGTATGATAAGGAATGAACTCAAATAGTATAGTAAGCCATAAAAATGCCAAAAAACATCACAGTACAATATGGCATAAAAATGTCAAAAAACGTCATAGTATAGTATGGCAAAAAATGTCAAAAAAACATCATAGTATTTTAAGGCATAAACGGTCATAAAAACATCATAGTATGATAAGGAATCAACTCACATAGTATAGTAAGCTATAAAAATGCCAAAAAACTTCACAGTACAATATGTCAAAAAATGTCAAAAAAACATCATAGTATAGTATGGCAAAAAATTTCAAAAATACATCATAGTATTTTAAGGTATAAACGGTTATAAAAACATCATAGTATGATAAGGAATCAACTCACATAGTGTAGTAAGGCATAAAAATGCCAAAAAACATCACAGTACAAAATGTCAAAAAATGTCATAGTATAGTATGGCAAAAAATGTCAAAAATACATCATAGTATTTTAAGGTATAAACGGTTATAAAAACATCATAGTATGATAACGAATCAACTCGCATAGTGTAGTAAGCTATAAAAATGCCAAAAAACATCACAGTACAATATGGTATAAAAATCACAAAAAACGTCATAGTATAGTATGGCAAAAAATGTCAAAAATACATCATAGTATTTTAAGGCATAAACGGTCATAAAAGCATCATATTATGATGAGGAACAAAACGACATAGTATACTAAGGCATTAAAACACCAAAAAACTTTATAGTTTAATAATGCATGAATTTATTAAAAAACGTCATAGTATAGTATGGCAAAAAATGTCAAAAATACATCATAGTATTTTAAGGTATAAACGGTAATAGAAACATCATATTATGATAAGGAATAAAAAGCCATAGTATAATAAGCCATAAAAATGCCAAAAAACCTCACAGAACAATATGGTATAAAAATCACAAAAAACGTCATAGTATAGTATGGCAAAAAATGTCAAAAATACATCATAGTATTTTAAGGTATAAACGGTTATAAAAACATCATATTATGATAAGGAATCAACTCACATAGTGTAGTAAGGCATAAAAATGCCAAAAAACATCACAGTGCAAAATGTCAAAAAATGTCAAAAAACGTCATAGTATAGTATGGCAAAAAATGTCAAAAATACATCATAGTATTTTAAGGTATAAACGGTCATAAAAACATCATAGTATGATAAGGAATCAACTCACATAGTATAGTAAGCTATAAAAATGGCAAAAAACTTCACAGTACAATATGTCAAAAAATGTCAAAAAAAGTCATAGTATAGTATGGCAAAAAATTTCAAAAATACATCATAGTATTTTAAGGTATAAACGGTTATAAAAACATCATAGTATGATAAGGAATCAACTCACATAGTGTAGTAAGGCATAAAAATGCCAAAAAACATCACAGTACAAAATGTCAAAAAATGTCATAGTATAGTATGGCAAAAAATGTCAAAAAAACATCATAGTATTTTAAGGTATAAACGGTCATAAAAACATCATAGTATTATAAGGAATCAACTCGCATAGTGTAGTAAGGCATAAAAATGCCAAAAAACATCACAGTACAATATGGTATAAAAATCACAAAAAACGTCATAGTATAGTATGGCAAAAAATGTCAAAAATACATCATAGTATTTTAAGGCATAAACGGTCATAAAAGCATCATATTATGATGAGGAACAAAACGACATAGTATACTAAGGCATTAAAACACCAAAAAACTTTATAGTTTAATAATGCATGAATTTATTAAAAAACGTCATAGTATAGTATGGCAAAAAATGTCAAAAATACATCATAGTATTTTAAGGTATAAACGGTTATAAAAACATCATAGTATGATAAGGAATCAACTCACATAGTGTAGTAAGGCATAAAAATGCCAAAAAACATCACAGTGCAAAATGTCAAAAAATGTCAAAAAACGTCATAGTATAGTATGGCAAAAAATGTCAAAAATACATCATAGTATTTTAAGGTATAAACGGTCATAAAAACATCATAGTATGATAAGGAATCAACTCACATAGTATAGTAAGCTATAAAAATGGCAAAAAACTTCACAGTACAATATGTCAAAAAATGTCAAAAAAAGTCATAGTATAGTATGGCAAAAAATGTCAAAAATACATCATAGTATTTTAAGGTATAAACGGTTATAAAAACATCATAGTATGATAAGGAATCAACTCACATAGTGTAGTAAAGCATAAAAATGCCAAAAAACATCACAGTGCAAAATGTCAAAAAATGTCAAAAAACGTCATAGTATAGTATGGCAAAAAATGTCAAAAATACATCATAGTATTTTAAGGTATAAACGGTCATAAAAACATCATAGTATGATAAGGAATCAACTCACATAGTATAGTAAGCTATAAAAATGGCAAAAAACTTCACAGTACAATATGTCAAAAAATGTCAAAAAACGTCATAGTATAGTATGGCAAAAAATGTCAAAAATACATCATAGTATTTTAAGGTATAAACGGTAATAGAAACATCATCTTATGATAAGTAATAAAAAGCCATAGTATAATAAGCCATAAAAATGCCAAAAAACTTCACAGTACAATATGGTATAGAAATCACAAAAAACGTCATAGTATAGTATGGCAAAAAATGTCAAAAATACATCATAGTATTTTAAGGTATAAACGGTTATAAAAACATCATAGTATGATAAGGAATCAACTCACATAGTGTAGTAAGGCATAAAAATGCCAAAAAACATCACAGTACAAAATGTCAAAAAATGTCATAGTATAGTATGGCAAAAAATGTCAAAAATACATCATAGTATTTTAAGGTATAAACGGTCATAAAAACATCATAGTATTATAAGGAATCAACTCGCATACTGTAGTAAGGCATAAAAATGCCAAAAAACATCACAGTACAATATGGTATAAAAATCACAAAAAACGTCATAGTATACTATGGCAAAAAATGTCAAAAATACATCATAGTATTTTAAGGTATAAACGGTAATAGAAACATCATATTATGATAAGGAATAAAAAGCCATAGTATAATAAGCCATAAAAATGCCAAAAAACCTCACAGAACAATATGGTATAAAAATCACAAAAAACGTCATAGTATAGTATGGCAAAAAATGTCAAAAATACATCATAGTATTTTAAGGTATAAACGGTTATAAAAACATCATATTATGATAAGGAATCAACTCACATAGTGTAGTAAGGCATAAAAATGCCAAAAAACATCACAGTGCAAAATGTCAAAAAATGTCAAAAAACGTCATAGTATAGTATGGCAAAAAATGTCAAAAATACATCATAGTATTTTAAGGTATAAACGGTTATAAAAACATCATAGTATGATAAGGAATCAACTCGCATAGTGTAGTAAGGCATAAAAATGCCAAAAAACATCACAGTACAATATGGTATAATAATCACAAAAAACGTATGCCAAAAAATGTCAAAAATACATCATAGTATTTTAAGGTATAAACGGTCATAAAAACATCATAGTATGATAAGGAATCAACTCACATAGTATAGTAAGCTATAAAAATGGCAAAAAACTTCACAGTACAATATGTCAAAAAATGTCAAAAAAAGTCATAGTATAGTATGGCAAAAAATGTCAAAAATACATCATAGTATTTTAAGGTATAAACGGTTATAAAAACATCATAGTATGATAAGGAATCAACTCACATAGTGTAGTAAGGCATAAAAATGCCAAAAAACATCACAGTACAAAATGTCAAAAAATGTCATAGTATAGTATGGCAAAAAATGTCAAAAATACATCATAGTATTTTAAGGTATAAACGGTTATAAAAACATCATAGTATGACAACGAATCAACTCACATAGTGTAGTAAGCTATAAAAATTCCAAAAAACATCACAGTACATTATGGTATAAAAATCACAAAAAACGTCATAGTATAGTATGGCATAAAATGTCAAAAATACATCATAGTATTTTAAGGCATAAACGGTCATAAAAGCATCATATTATGATGAGGAACAAAACGACAGTATACTAAGGCATTAAAACACAAAAAAACTTTATAGTTTAATAATGCATGAATTTATTAAAAAACGTCATAGTATAGTATGGCAAAATATGTCAAAAAAACATCATAGTATTTTAAGGTATAAACGGTCATAAAAACATCATAGTATTATGAGGAATCAACTCACATAGTGTAGTAAGGCATAAAAATGCCAAAAAACATCACAGTGCAAAATGTCAAAAAATGTCAAAAACATCATAGTATTTTAAGGTATAAACGGTTATAAAAACATCATAGTATGATAAGGAATCAACTCACATAGTGTACTAAGGCATAAAAATGCCAAAAAACGTCACAGTACATTATGGTATAAAAATCACAAAAAACGTCATAGTATAGTATGGCAAAAAATGTCAAAAATACATCATAGTATTTTAAGGTATAAACGGTAATAGAAACATCATATTATGATAAGGAATAAATAGCCATAGTATAATAAGCCATAAAAATGCCAAAAAATGTCAAAAAAACATCACAGTACAATATGGTATAAAAATCACAAAAAACGTCATAGTATAGTATGGCAAAAAATGATAAAAAAACATCATAGTATTTTAAGGTATAAACGGTCATAAAAACATCATAGTATGATAAGGAATCAACTCACATAGTGTAGTAAGGCATAAAAATGCCAAAAAACATCACAGTACAAAATGTCAAAAAATGTCATAGTATAGTATGGCAAAAAATGTCAAAAATACATCATAGTATTTTAAGGTATAAACGGTCATAAAAACATCATAGTATTATAAGGAATCAACTCGCATACTGTAGTAAGGCATAAAAATGCCAAAAAACTTCACAGTACAATATGGTATAAAAATCACAAAAAACGTCATAGTATAGTATGGCAAAAAATGTCAAAAAAACATCATAGTATTTTAAGGTATAAACGGTCATAAAAACATCATAGTATTATAAGGAATCAACTCACATAGTGTAGTAAGGCATAAAAATGCCAAAAAACATCACAGTACAATATGGTATAAAAATCACAAAAAACGTCATAGTATACTATGGCAAAAAATGTAAAAAATACATCATAGTATTTTAAGGTATAAACGGTAATAGAAACATCATATTATGATAAGGAATAAAAAGCCATAGTATAATAAGCCATAAAAATGCCAAAAAACCTCACAGTACAATATGGTATAAAAATCACAAAAAACGTCATAGTATAGTATGGCAAAAAATGTCAAAAATACATCATAGTATTTTAAGGTATAAACGGTTATAAAAACATCATATTATGATAAGGAATCAACTCACATAGTGTAGTAAGGCATAAAAATGCCAAAAAACATCACAGTGCAAAATGTCAAAAAATGTCAAAAAACGTCATAGTATAGTATGGCAAAAAATGTCAAAAATACATCATAGTATTTTAAGGTATAAACGGTTATAAAAACATCATAGTATGATAAGGAATCAACTCGCATAGTGTAGTAAGGCATAAAAATGCCAAAAAACATCACAGTACAATATGGTATAAAAATCACAAAAAACGTCATAGTATAGTATGGCAAAAAATGTCAAAAATACATCATAGTATTTTAAGGTATAAACGGTCATAAAAACATCATAGTATGATAAGGAATCAACTCACATAGTATAGTAAGCTATAAAAATGGCAAAAAACTTCACAGTACAATATGTCAAAAAATGTCAAAAAAAGTCATAGTATAGTATGGCAAAAAATGTCAAAAATACATCATAGTATTTTAAGGTATAAACGGTTATAAAAACATCATAGTATGATAAGGAATCAACTCACATAGTGTAGTAAGGCATAAAAATGCCAAAAAACATCACAGTACAAAATGTCAAAAAATGTCATAGTATAGTATGGCAAAAAATGTCAAAAATACATCATAGTATTTTAAGGTATAAACGGTTATAAAAACATCATAGTATGATAACGAATCAACTCACATAGTGTAGTAAGCTATAAAAATGCCAAAAAACATCACAGTACATTATGGTATAAAAATCACAAAAAACGTCATAGTATAGTATGGCAAAAAATGTCAAAAATACATCATAGTATTTTAAGGCATAAACGGTCATAAAAGCATCATATTATGATGAGGAACAAAACGACAGTATACTAAGGCATTAAAACACCAAAAAACTTTATAGTTTAATAATGCATGAATTTATTAAAAAACGTCATAGTATAGTATGGCAAAATATGTCAAAAAAACATCATAGTATTTTAAGGTATAAACGGTCATAAAAACATCATAGTATGATAAGGAATCAACTCACATAGTGTAGTAAGGCATAAAAATGCCAAAAAACATCACAGTGCAAAATGTCAAAAAATGTCAAAAACATCATAGTATTTTAAGGTATAAACGGTTATAAAAACATCATAGTATGATAAGGAATCAACTCACATAGTGTACTAAGGCATAAAAATGGCAAAAAACATCACAGTACAATATGGTGTAAAAATCACAAAAAACGTCATAGTATAGTATGGCAAAAAATGTCAAAAAAACATCATAGTATTTTAAGGTATAAACGGTAATAGAAACATCATATTATGATAAGGAATAAAAAGCCATAGTATAATAAGCCATAAAAATGCCAAAAAACCTCACAGAACAATATGGTATAAAAATCACAAAAAACGTCATAGTATAGTATGGCAAAAAATGTCAAAAATACATCATAGTATTTTAAGGTATAAACGGTTATAAAAACATCATAGTATGATAAGGAATCAACTCACATAGTGTAGTAAGGCATAAAAATGCCAAAAAACATCACAGTACAATATGTCAAAAAATGTCATAGTATAGTATGGCAAAAAATGTCAAAAATACATCATAGTATTTTAAGGTATAAACGGTCATAAAAACATCATAGTATTATAAGGAATCAACTCGCATAGTGTAGTAAGGCATAAAAATGCCAAAAAACATCACAGTACAATATGGTATAAAAATCACAAAAAACGTCATAGTATAGTATGGCAAAAAATGTCAAAAAAACATCATAGTATTTTAAGGTATAAACGGTCATAAAAGCATCATAGTATTATGAGGAATCAACTCACATAGTGTAGTAAGGCATAAAAATGCCAAAAAACATCACAGTACAATATGGTATAAAAATCACAAAAAACGTCATAGTATAGTATGGCAAAAAATGTCAAAAATACATCATAGTATTTTAAGGTATAAACGGTAATAGAAACATCATATTATGATAAGGAATAAAAAGCCATAGTATAATAAGCCATAAAAATGCCAAAAAACCTCACAGAACAATATGGTATAAAAATCACAAAAAACGTCATAGTATAGTATGGCAAAAAATGTCAAAAATACATCATAGTATTTTAAGGTATAAACGGTTATAAAAACATCATATTATGATAAGGAATCAACTCACATAGTGTAGTAAGGCATAAAAATGCCAAAAAACATCACAGTGCAAAATGTCAAAAAATGTCAAAAAAACATCATAGTATAGTATGGCAAAAAATGTCAAAAATACATCATAGTATTTTAAGGTATAAACGGTTATAAAAACATCATAGTATGATAAGGAATCAACTCGCATAGTGTAGTAAGGCATAAAAATGCCAAAAAACATCACAGTACAATATGGTATAAAAATCACAAAAAACGTCATAGTATAGTAAGGCATAAAATGTCAAAAATACATCATAGTATTTTAAGGTATAAACGGTCATAAAAACATCATAGTATGATAAGGAATCAACTCACATAGTATAGTAAGCTATAAAAATGGCAAAAAACTTCACAGTACAATATGTCAAAAAATGTCAAAAAAAGTCATAGTATAGTATGGCAAAAAATGTCAAAAATACATCATAGTATTTTAAGGTATAAACGGTTATAAAAACATCATAGTATGATAAGGAATCAACTCACATAGTGTAGTAAGGCATAAAAATGCCAAAAAACATCACAGTACAAAATGTCAAAAAATGTCATAGTATAGTATGGCAAAAAATGTCAAAAATACATCATAGTATTTTAAGGTATAAACGGTTATAAAAACATCATAGTATGATAAGGAATCAACTCACATAGTGTAGTAAGCTATAAAAATGCCAAAAAACATCACAGTACAATATGGTATAAAAATCACAAAAAACGTCATAGTATAGTATGGCAAAAAATGTCAAAAATACATCATAGTATTTTAAGGCATAAACGGTCATAAAAGCATCATAGTATGATAAGGAATCAACTCGCATAGTGTAGTAAGGCATAAAATGTCAAAAAATGTCAAAAAACATCATAGTATAATAAGGCATAAAATGTCAAAAAACGTCATAGTATAGTATGGCAAAAAATGTCAAAAAAACATCATAGTATTTTAAGGTATAAACGGTCATAAAAACATCATAGTATTATGAGGAATCAACTCACATAGTGTAGTAAGGCATAAAAATGCCAAAAAACATCACAGTGCAAAATGTCAAAAAATGTCAAAAACATCATAGTATTTTAAGGTATAAACGGTTATAAAAACATCATAGTATGATAAGGAATCAACTCACATAGTGTACTAAGGCATAAAAATGGCAAAAAACATCACAGTACAATATGGTGTAAAAATCACAAAAAACGTCATAGTATAGTATGGCATAAAATGTCAAAAATACATCATAGTATTTTAAGGCATAAACGGTCATAAAAGCATCATATTATGATGAGGAATAAAAAGCCATAGTATAATAAGCCATAAAAATGGCAAAAAACCTCACAGAACAATATGGTATAAAAATGTCAAAAAACGTCATAGTATTTTAAGGTATAAACGGTTATAAAAACATCATAGTATGATAAGGAATCAACTCACATAGTGTAGTAAGGCATAAAAATGGCAAAAAACATCACAGTACAATATGGCACAAAAATGTCAAAAAAAGTCACAGTACAATATGGCATAAAAAGGTCATAGTATAGTAAGGCATAAAAAGTCATAGTATATTAAGATATTAAAACTCATAGTCTAGTAAGGCATACAACGTCATAGTATAGTATTTAATAAAAAGTCATATTATAGTAAGGTATAAAAAGTCATAAAAACATAATAGTATAGTAAGGCATAAAATGTCATAAAAACGTCATAGTATGGCATAAAAGTCATCATATAGCAAGGCATAAAAATTTCATAGTATATTAAGGCATAAAACGTTATATTATAGTAAGGCATAAAATGTCATAGTATAGTATTTAATAAAAAGTCATAAAACATCGTAGTATAGTCAGGCATAAAATGTCATAAAAACGTCATAGTATAGTAAGGTATAAAAAGTCATAAAAACATCATAGTATAGTATTTAATAAAGTCATAAAAACATCATAGTATAGTATTTAATAAAGTCATAAAAACATCATAGTATAGTATTTAATAAAAAGTCATCAAAACGTCATAGTATAGTAAGGTATAAAAAGTCATAAAAACATCATAGTATAATAAGGCATAAAAAGTCATAGTATAGTAAGTCAAAGTGTCATAGTATAGTAAGGCATACAACGTCATAGTATAGTATTTAATAAAAAGTCATATTATAGTAAGGCATAAAATGTCATAACGTCATAGTATGGCATAAAAGTCATCATATAGTAAGGCATAAAATGTCATAGTATAGCAAGGCATAAAAATTTCATAGTATATTAAGGCATAAAACGTTATATTATAGTCAGGCATAAAATGTCATAAAAACGTCATAGTATAGTAAGGTATAAAAACATCATAGTATAGTATTTAATAAAGTCATAAAAACATCATAGTATAGTATTTAATAAAAAGTCATCAAAACATCATAGTATAGTAAGTCATAAGACGTCATAGTATATTAAGGCATAAAAAGTCATAGTATTGTAAGGGATAAAACGTCATAAAAACGTTATAGTATAGTAAGTCATAAAAAGGTCATAGTGTAATAAGGAATAAAATGTCATAAAAACATCATAGTATAATAAGGCATAAAAACGTCATAGTATAGTAAGGTATAAAACCTTATATTATAATAAGGTATAAAATGTCATGAAAACGTCAGTATAGTATGGCATAAAACGTCATACTATAGTAAGGCATATAATGTCATAGTACAGTTAGGCATGAAAAGTCATAAAAATGTCATAGTATAGCAAGGCATAAAAAGTAATAAAAACGTCACAGTATAGTAAGGCATAAAATGTCATAAATACGTCATAGTAAAGTATGGAATAAAAAGTCATAGTATAGTAAGGCATAAAATGTTATAAAAACATCATAGGAAAGGATGGAATAAAAGGTCATCGTATAGTATGGCATAAAATGTCATAGTATAATAAGGCATAAAATGACATGAAAAACGTCATAAAAATTCATAGTATAGTAAGTCATAAGACGTCATAGTATATTAAGGCATAAAAAGTCATAGTATTGTAAGGCATAAGAAATCATAAAAACGTCATAGTGTAATAAGGCATAAAATGTCATAAAAACATCATAGTATAGCATTTAATAAAAAGTCATGAAAACGTCAGTGTAATAATTCATAAAAACATCATAGTATAATAAGGCAAAAAATTTCATGAAAACGTCATAGTATAGTAACGCATAGAAAGTAATAAAACGTCATAGTATAATAAGGCATAAAAACGTCAAAGTATAGTAAGGCAAAAAAAGTCATAGTATATTAAGATATTAAAACTCATAGTCTAGTAAGGCAAAAAAAGTATCATAGTATAGTAAGTCATAACGTCATAGTGTAATAAGGCATAAAAAAGTCATAGTACAGTAAGGCATTAGAGTCCGTAATTAACTTAATGAAGCCAGAGAACATACAAGGTCAACACAGAAAGTCTCCAGGCCTGACGCTTGAACTCAGGTCCTTCTCACGGTTCATAAATATATATATTCAGTAAGTATCCTCAATGGGAAATTTTGGATTTATAACTCAATGTTAAAGTAAGGAGGAAATCCAAAGACTGTACATTTGTCCAGAAGAATTCATAATTCCATTTGGAACATGTGTGACTATGATGAATTAAAAAAGTAAAAAGTGTGATAAGATGCCCTGGTCTCCCCTTCAGTCATGATCTCAAGATAAGGGCATTGAAAAATAACAACGTACTGCTGTTCTTTGCTTTCGTACTCCTGCAATCAGAATGGAGAAATATAAACATAGAAAATATAGACTATATGAATTATTTTCATCTGGAATAATGAAACAGGCGGTATAGGAGCTCTATTCATTTTATTTCCAAACTTTGCATGAATTCTGACATTTGACCTTTGTTGGGAAGAACACTTAGTTACATGTCACTGCTCTGTCACTGAAGCCCAGGAGTTTAATGAGGAACAAATAAACACACAGGCATATCTTAACACCAGTTAGGCCGAGTCAAATCAAATCCACACACAGGGACAAAGATGAAACACTCAACACGTCTCCATTAATGTCCAGAGTCCTCGCTGCTGGGAGCGGGACACACATCACCACCAAATACATTTAAAAAGGACCAGTGAACCAGGACACACACAGTTTCACATGTGACATTATTCTCATGCAATGACATTCATGACGAGATCTCTGCAAGAGAATTAGGCATTTATGTGCATTCACGTGCTGTCGGACATCTTGGATTTTACTCTACTTTACAGCTGAGCCTGAAGGAGACCTGACTAAACTAAACCAGAGAGAAACCCGGTCATGATGTTGGTTTTGTTGTTAGTCAGAATTTTAGGTTGACCAGCTAATAATGTGAGTTCTGCTACGACCTGCATCTACAAACCAGCCAATAGGAACGCAGCATGAAATGATGCACTAATTGACGCTTTGCTTAGCCGCCTTTGGTTTAGCTTCAGTAGCTGTGTCTCTGCTCAGAGGCTGCATTTTGAAGACTGACCGTCCATGTCCGAAAAACTCGTCCTAGACTTAATTCACCAGTGATGACTCACTTTTCAATAAGAGAATAGGTGAAATCATTTGAAGACATGGTAGATACAACAATTAGGTTGGGGGGTAACTGTCCATCACAGACATCACTATGTTGACAGTAGGAGAAAATTCTCAAATTACCCCTTTTTGTTTTAATAGTATCAAGTTTACACCTGCTGATCTAAACCCAACTGTACAGGCCAGTTCTTCCATGTTCGAAAGTGCACGAGACAGATGCCTGACTTTAGATGTCTTCCGTCACTAAATTATTTAAACCGTCATGTGTCATAATATATTGTACACAAATCCATGTGTAGGGATACAATACTATAACTCAATTATTTATTTTTAAATAAATGTAGCTTGGACCAGTTTCAGCAGAAATTATATCAATGCAAAACAAGGTAGTTTTTTTTCTGGTGCCTAAACAACAAAGTAAAAACCTTTTATTTCAATTCAGACATCTGTCACATTGTGGGGAAAAAATTCCTCTGTCTTTATATTTCAGCTGGGCAACAAAAATAAGAGATAACCTCCATTTGAAATGGTTGAAAAGTAAAGTAAAGGAACATCTTATCAAAACAAGCTAACTAGCTTTTGGCTTCAGGACAGGAGTTTATCATGATTTCTGTGTTACTTTGTTCTAAATCACATTCATTTCTTATTTGATGACTTAGCTTTTATACTGCTCCAAGTCAAACCGAAATATAAATTATTTTTGTGAATTTGCTTGTTTTGATTTAGCCCTAAGTAAAATAACATTAGCCTCATCTGTGACTGTGCAGGTTGATGGGCGTTTTGACGAATCTGGTCAGTTCATGATCCACGAAGGAGAAACACCTGCTGCTCGCTAGACTCCGACGAAGGTGAGTGTGTAGAAATAACATGAGCTAAAAGTAACATCTAGTGGGAATCAGTGCTAATGTTAGCAAGCTAGGCGGACTAGTTTTGAAAATATTTCCCACCATGTGACAAACACCTGGAGAAACAGCACAGCTACAGGAAGAGGAAAACCACTACATCGACAGGATACGAGGCACCAAAAGCCATTTACAGCGAGCATGCAGAGGCATAGGAATACCAAAACACACACATACACACACACACCCTCTTTCTGGGCGCTACGATATTAAAGGCTGAGGGCGTGATCGTCTGTGTCCATGCCGACGACGACAGGCGACCTCAGAGTTCCTGAAAGGCCCAACAGGAAGCCAGAGACAATTCCATCAACATTGTCCTTCTGTCCTTTTTACTTAATGGACATTTCTTAAGATTTGTTCCAGGCTCATCTTCAGTCCGATTTGGTCGCCACTCATTCACGACCACGGCTGAAAGCTGTATCGCAAGTACATACTCATCCTGTGTTTGAGTAAAAACTCAGGTCAGTTTGTCCCCGCCCCCCCTTTTCATTTCCCCCGGTCCCGTCAGTTGGCAGGTCAAAGTTCAAAGGCAGGGAAACAGGAAGCTTCGGGCACCGCCATCTCTGAGAGGTAGTGGATGGCCCCCGCCATACCTGAGGAGGAGGAAGTCATGTTACTGCTGGCTACACATGTTACAGGCTGAGTCTGAGAACATGAGCTGGATGTAATATTTAGACCAACACAGATAATATATATTTACAGTGTGCGACTATGTTCTCTATGCTAATAAATGAGCTGTTAACTGAAATGCTGTTCAAACATGATTTATACAGTAGGTCATGTATTAGGTCATGTATAGAGATGTTCATCATATAATCTTGGCATCTTTTGTTTAAGATTTTCCTTGTGTGTTATTTTAAACTTTTGTAAATTCTTCTGTTCATGAATTATTTTTGCTATGTTTTTTTAGGTCTCTATGGTTTTAGAGATTCACCTGAATAAATAAATGTAAAATAAGTCTGTGTGCATGCAGACATGTCTCCATTTAGAAAGGTTAACTTAAATATATTGTACAGCGTCTTAGTGCTTAAGCTGATATATATAATTGATTGGCCAATGTTTCCTATCAACAGATTTACTTATTAAAAGAACAGTTTCACAATTTTTCCAGTCTTGAATCAACACTCAGTTTCTTATATGAACGTTGAAACAGGTTTGTTTCCTGTAAAAGAGTTTTTTCTAATGACGCCTCATTTTAACTGTATTAAGAGCAATTTGTATCAGAGTTTAAGTCTGTGATTAAACCTACTGCCTCATTCATACACATGGGAGCGGCTCTCCTGTGTTGTGCTGCCAGTCGTGTCCTTTGCTCTTTCATTACAGCCACTCTGACTTCACACAGACTAAATTACCCAGAGTGCTGATGGGCAGCAGACTGACTGTTTGCAGCACAAATTACAGGTCCGCTATTTCACTGATTTAAAACCTGTGGTTCTGGGGAGGGAGAGCAGCTTGAGTCGAACTGGTGGAGAGCTCAATAATAAATGTCCGGTACCTTCAAAGAGAGAGTAGGGTCTGTCCGGGATGCGACAGCCGTGGGTGCCGTAGTCCAAACACCACTCAGCAAACTGGAGAGAGGAAACAACATGTTAACCGACATTCAATGATGTGTGCTCGTGACAATGAGAGAAAAATAAACATCAAATATTTATACGTCAGATGATCGCTGCCAACAACAACAAGCAGCGCACGACATGTTCTTTAATTCTGTTCTTAAAGATGGAAAAAGGCTGTGGGCTCACTTTCATCATTTTAACCATTGTTGCTATGACAACCTGATACTCACCTGTTCCATTGATGAGATTTTGGGGAGGAGGATTTGTATGAAATATATGCAGTTAATAATAAAGTGGTAGTGCGGAGCGCTGGTGGATAATCCAGTTTCTTCTTTCATAACAGAAATAATTAATTTTAATTAAATTATGAAATATAACCATACTGACAATAATGTTGAATACTACTGTCTTAAAAAGGACTTCACTGATTTAGACTGAAAAAAAAAAAATCCACCACACCCAGCTTTTTTCTTCCATATATTCTTAATTATCTGTCAGAACCTGGCGCCTACATTACCCACAATGCAACTGGACTGCTGTCAGCTGTCAGTCATGTGGGTGTTCTATGTTAAACGTGGCTAATGGAGCCTGAAGCAGATTTGAGGAGTGTCCTACAGAGGTCTGGTCACGTCCGTACGTCTCATTCTGATTCCTGATATGACGGAACATTTTTCACAAACATTCACCTGGACTCAAGGACAAACTGATTAGATTTTGGTGGCTAAAGGTCAAAGGTCAATGTCACGGTGATGCGGTTTTGGCCTTGTGAACAATAATTCTAGTTTAAGTTTGTCGTCAGACCGACAAGAACCAACTTGAGTGACATCGCCTGCGAACATTTATCAGACTTCAAAGAGTGGCCTCTGGGGACAAAAGGCTTTAAACAACTTCATTCACATATGCAGTGGTTCTCCCAAACACCTGGAAACAGACTTTGAAGTGGAAAATCCCTTTTTTCTTATTCCATCAGGGCCACTCATGCTCTCCAGAGACAAGAGAAAAAGTGGCTGGAGGTGCTGGGACTGAGATTCAATGAACAGTGGCTTTAAAAATATCTAGATCCCTTTACTTTTTGTGCACTTTGTGTTGCAGATTAAAATTGACATTTTTGTCAAACTAACTAATCCACAAATAACAAATAGTAGTTCCATAATTGTTTAGATTTCCATCTTTTCTTTTTGTTGCGTCTGTCAAAAGATTTTCTGAATGAGCTAGATTTAAGGCTGTGATGTGTATTCATTTTTCACAAGAGGAAAATCTCCCATGTGCATAAGATTGATTAAATCAAACCACATTTTCCCTTCTCTACATGTAGGACACATACAGATAAAATGAGGCTGGTGCCAAGCTGCAGAAAAAGCCTGGTCCTTACCTTGCAGGCCCGGTACAGGTATTTCTTGTCCTGGGTGACCTTGTAAAGGGACAGGAAGGCGTAGCCGTTGCCAGCGGTGCCGTGGCAGATACCGTAGCCTTTCCTGAGCAGGCCGCGCTGCCAGATCACCTCAGCACAGTCTGCAGCTTCCTTCAAGTACTTCTCCTCCTTAAACACCTGGGAACACACAGAGGAAGCCAAATGAAAAAAATGTTATCTCTTGCAATTTTCTAGTTTCCAAGTCTGCACACTGAGTAGCAGCAACTAAATACCAGCTTTAAAACAGGAGCTTCAACCCAGAACAACCAGTATGAGCTATAATCCTCGTATCATTTAATCCATACACTGAAGAAAACATCCTCCTGACTGCTCTATTGTCCCCTGGAGAACAGCTGAGAGCCGAGCCCACGTGTCCAGACCTCATTAGTAGGTAATAAGGCTAATCCAGAGCAGAGCGGCGCGTCTATGTTTCATAAAGAGCCGACACATCACCTGTATGAAGCTGAGGAGACAAACTGAGAGAGTGTGAACATGTGGAAACTGTCAGTTTGTCTGATGAGGTGTGACTTTGTTATCCAGCCTCCAACAGCAGTGTGACGGCTTCAGACAGGAAGTGTGGCTTTATTACAGCTGCAGCTTGTGAACATGGAGCTGCTGTGTAACGGACGGCCGGGAGATTAAACAAATTTTATTTTCCATTTTGTCTTCCAACAATTATGAAAACAAGAGAAGCAAGATAAAACAGTTGAACATATGAAATGGGCACTTGAACTTCCTGGAAAACAACGATCAGCTGACGTGATCCTAGTGAGTGTAGATAAAAAGTTCAACCTCAGTCGTCGTCTTTCACTTGTGCTCCAGACTCCACCCCCTATCAAGAGTTTAAATCCAAAGCCTCTCCCAGTGGTGGAATAAACCTCTCTCCTAATTAGCCTTCACCTCCTCTGTGGTAACACTCCTCAAGATATCCACTGTAGATCACTCAGAGCTGAACAATTACAGACTCATTTCTAATCTGCATTTCCTTTTAACTTTTACAGAAGATCCTTTTCAACAGCAACATGTTAGAAAAGCTCCAGCATGGACAACATGGCTGCCCTTCCTCTCTGAGATCTCAGAGCAGAATTTAATACAAAAGTTTGATTGACAGACTTCCTGCAAACATTCTCAGCCCAGTGTTGTTTTCATTATATATGATCCCAGCTGGGAAACATTATTAACCGTTAAAACGTCAACTGTACATCTGTTTTACCAAATGACCGCAGTGCACTGCATGCTCTTACTGTCTGCCTCACGGACATTAATGTGTGGAGGGTAAAAACGTTTTAAAACTGAATGAGGAGAAAAACGGATTCTTTTAACAGGACCCAAAGCAGCAAGAGAAAAACTGCACTCAGTGTTTGGTTAAAACACACGCCGCAAGCTTAGGAGTGATTTAAATTTTAATTCTCATTTTAACAAGGTCATGAAAACATCCTTTTTTCATCCCAGGAATATCACGAACGTCTAATCCTAACCCTCTTAACTCAGAAAGACGCTGAAATGCTCATTTACACTTTCATTACCAGCTGTTTAGGCCACTGTAATTCCCCTTTTCCCTCGCTCTGACGACCTGCAGCTTTCAGAGCTTATAAAGCAGCTTCTCCTCCCTACATCACATTTCATTCATTTTATGTTCCTGTCAGATCACTGAGGTCCACTGACGGCTCCGCAGCTCATCTTTTAAATCTTCCATATGTGTCCCATAAAAGTATCTTTGAGGCCGACTTCCAGTTTAACATCTCTGAACTGTGGGACTCACTGCCTCTGGATATTAGACTGACAAACTAAAGGACACTCAAGACCGATGTTTTTAATTCAGAGAAATGTTACAGCCGTACTCTTTGATTTAACCATCAGTTTTCATATTCATTTTTATCCCTTGTGTTTATTGTATTTGTTTTTAACATTTTATTGTTTCCTGCTACGTGAAGAATATTTAAATGAAAGTTGAGTTTCAAATAGAAATAAATCACTACTTCATGGGTCCTTTGACTTGAGACAATTTATCACATAGCTGGTATATTAACAAGCTTTGTGTTGCCTAGCAACAAGAATGATGCAGCGCTCCTTAAGGCTTATCTTCATATATTACTACAGATGCTCCAGCGTTGCTCGTGTGCAAGAGACAGTTAATAAAACAGATTTCTCTTTTCATTATTATCATCACTCTGTGAAAAAGTGATGTTAAGAACATGCTTCCTGAAAGTGACTCCATCATGTCTGCTGTCAGTCTGCTGTAAATCAATGCTTATGACTCTGAATGAAAAGCTGTATACAGACACCACAGCTGACCTGAAACGTTCCTCTGCAGCTGCTAAAATGCTCGTTCTGCAACAACAAGCGGCAGATCTGTGTGTTCTGCTCGCAGTGAGACAGCGATGAGCCACCGTGTCTCCCATTGTGTATTGTTCTGTGTGTGGCGCCAAAGAGTCTCTGCATCAGTGAGACGAATGAGAAAGCCAGAATAGCAGCACATTAGCTGGCGAGTGGTTTCCTAATTGCCAAGAAAAGGAGAAATTAGCCTACAATGCATCACTGCAGTGTGTGTGTGTGTGTGTGTGTGTGTTTGTGACTACTGAAATGAAAGAGTTGTTGTTGAGTCAGGAGGGGAGTGTTTACAAGCCCAAATAAAAAGAGATGAACTACTTTTACAACCGTTTGTTTCAACATACATGTAACACAACATACGTGTCCATGCAGTTCACGGCCCTGCCACAAGGTGCCAGTGTTGTTCATGTGACAGACAGACGTCACACAGTACGGAGCAGAAAGCAGCCTCACCTTATGAGCCATGAGGAGCATGTGGATGACGCCCGGCGCTCCGTGGCACCAGTGAACCAGACGGTCGCTCTCGTTGCTCAGCGACGACGGGAAGTTCCCCGAACGAAACTTCTTGTGGCGGACGTAGTCGATGCTGGGACGGACCAGCTCCGACAGCATGTCTAGAGGGACCTTCGCTCCCGGCTGAAGAGACAGACACAGAGATTAGTTTAATTTCCACTGGTCAGCTCCGTCTCCTTTCATACCGTCCTTTAGTTTCAACACGTTTCAACACTGTAGTCAGTTTGGAGCTGAACTGAGAAAGATGGAGTCAGAACAGGAGAGAGGAAAACTGGGGAACAGGTTTCTACTATTAATAATGATTGTAGAAACTCATCATGTAATGTCTCTGCATAATGTGACCCAACCCAAGCTGCCAAAGTTGAAGGTTAAACTGTAAATTATTTAGATTTCTTTGAAAGCTTTTAATATTCAACATCTCTGATCAGCCCTGATCTTCATGTCCTGTGTTCTGGTTGCTGGCTGGTTTTTGTCTCCATCACAGTTCAATCTTCAACAGACACATTTCCAATATTGTTCAGAGTTTAATGAGGAAATAGATTTCAGACCTTTACTCCCTCTCTTTATCGTTTAAAGATGGCTGGTATCCTTTTATTTCTAATTTTTATTATTGATTATAATCATGATGGTGACTAATATCTTATGGTTTATATAGCCTACTTGTAATATACTGTATGATTTACTGGTGAGATCTGTCTATATAAGGAATCATGAAGCTTTTCTCTGGTTTACTTCTCTTTCCAACCCCGCCCTGAGGACGACCCTGTGGTGGTGGAAACCACTCGCCGCTTTATTCCCTTTTTCTGATTTTTTTGTCTCATATTTTAATCTGATATGTCCTAACACGATAAAGGTATTTTACCTTTATCCTTGTCTCGGTGTGAGGGCGCCTGAAGTAAGCTCCTTCCTTGTGTCTATATTAACCATGTCAACTTCAAGAGCACCTGGTATCAACCTGGAGATTTTCTGTGTGTGGTGGACATGACGTGTTAGCGGATCCATTTTATAAAGAAAGGCTCATTCTATGTGACGTCCTCGGATCAAATTCAGGCTATATTATCAGAATCCTCTTCAAACACTGAAGCAGCTTCATAAATGATTTACTGATAAACAAAATAAGAAAAAAAACAAAGCGGGTTCTTTAACGGGTCTAAATGGACTTGACACCGACCCTCAGATTGATGCAGGGATGAATTATTCATTTCCAGTAGGAAGAGAGTTCGGTGTTAATGAAAACATCAGAGAACAAGAACAGAGACACAGCACAGTCGTCTCTGTCGACTTGTTTCAGTGACAAGAAGAAGAATCATCCAAACAGACTCAGTTTCAAAGTCTGTAAACAAAAAGAAACTAATTCATTTCATCTAATTTCTATCTAATTTAATCTAATTTCATATCCGTTTTTGAATGAATTTGTTCTCTGGTGTGTGATGTTGCCAAGAAATAATTAAATGCCACAGTGAATTCACTTTTTTTTGGGCTGTTCACCAGCTGTTGATATCTCCACCAGCCCCAGACTGGAGGCACACACAGATCCACTTCACTCTCATTTGCAGCTACTTCTTAATAAAACCTAGCTGAGCGGCCACCAGCCCTCGTGTGATGTCAGCCTGCAGGAGCTAGCAGCTCCACTGGCTCTCAGCCCGGGACAGTAAGACCCTCCCCAACACCAGGCGTTAAACCACTGACCCGCTGATTAATGTTTCTTGCTGCACTTAATACTGGAACGAGTCCAGTGAGGTTCTCTTACCAAATACTGAAGCTGAATCACTGCAGAGTTTAAAGGGTCCCTGAGGATCAGATCTAAGCATTAACATGGTTTTTGACCGATGTGGTGGCTCACCAGGATTTGTTCTAATGGCGTTACAAAGGTCGAGGTCCTGGCCGGCTGTGCTTGGAAAACCCTGATTTATCTGAAACCCATCCTGACACATTAATAAACACAAAAGAGAACTTTTCCCAAGAGGGTCTATAGCAGAGGTTTTCAAAGTCCGAGCCGTTTGGACCTCCCCTCACCCCACCTTTGCTTTGTTTCGCTCAGTAGCTGGATGCCTATGGGATCATGATTATGTTACTTTATCCAATAGACAACAACTGAGGCAAGATAGTCTAATACTGCTGATTGACATGAGACCACACCAAACACATGAAAAAGGTCAGTCCTGAGGCTTTTATTAGTTTCTCGCTCTTTAACCAAATCTCACATTTATGTAATAACTTGTAATATTTTTTCCTTCCATTCACTGAGCCCCCACCTGGTGAGGCCACCTCCCACTCTGAACACCTCTGGTCTATGGCACGACCAAAATACACCTGTCAGATCACATAACTCACGACTGATGCCTTGAAAACCATTCTCTGCTATTTCCGTCTGCAACTGGAGACTGATCAGAGTAACATGAAAACATTTGTCTAAGCTGCAGCACTAAGGGGATCTTACCCTCCTTGCCCTCCCTTACCTGCATGAGTAGGCAGTAGATGCCGGCCAGGCCGTGGGCCGCCCCGATGTACTGCTTTTTGTGCCATTCGTAGAGCAGAGGGCAGCGATCCGTCTTCTTCTGCTCCGCTGACATGTTCTTCCCTGATTCCATCATGGCTGTCACCACCTGAGGACCGGAGACAGAGAGATTTATCCAGACAGAACAAGACGTCTTTTGATTTCTGGGAACAGAATTTGTCCTCAGGTTTCGCTGCATGTGTTTAATCTGGAGAAAATCCACTGAGAATCGACATTTAGTTTTATTCGGGTTTGACCACACTTTTACCATCAGGGCCCTTCGACTTTGGAGAATCTGACTTCTTTTAAATCACTTCTTAAAACCCATTTTTATAGACTTAATTTATGTGATGTCGTCTTTTTATTGTCCCTTTATTATCCTTCTATTGCTTTTATATGGCATCTAGTCTCTCTAGTTGTCCTTTCTTACACTGAAGTGTATTGTAAGTCTTTCCTCTTAATTTCACCTTATTTCTTGTTTTTGCCTTTGAGCCTCTTGCCATTATTACTTCTGCCTCAATTATCAAACCACTTTGTAAACTCTGTTAAAAAAAGTTATCATCATCATTATTTTGTATGACTGTAAAATGAAGCATGGCTGTATATGCAGTGTTCAGACAGTGTATGATGTTTCAAAGATATATGCAGATATTATTAAGAGCTATTCGGAAATATGAGATTTTTAAGGTTAATATATTGTTTTCCATTAGAATTCAAATGTATTTGCTTCTAACTTTCCATTTAGATTTATACTTTACAGCTCATCTCCATTTTGAGACCATAATTCCTTCACTCTTTCCCCAAAATGGAGGACACAGGTCACCCCTCCCTTGGCGTCTTGATGTAACGCCTCCTGCAGCCTACATTTAACTTCCACCTCCTCTTATATAAAACAGATTCATGTGAACACGACCGAGGCAGAAAAAGATCTGACGCCCTGCTTCTCACCCAACGGTGCTCGTGTCACTGTACTTCCAGTGATTCAGCTGTAATGTCAGTTATACAACATGACAACCACACACTGCGGCCATCGCCACAGCAACAACAGTCTGCCTCTCTCTACTCAACCACCAACAGAGGCCTGGCTGCTGCCTTGGCGAGTTTCGTAAAACTTAACACATCCACAGCTCGTCCTCCATCACTGCACAACCTCATTTATACAGGAATTATTAGCCACACCGTCCTTAGAGAGAACAGTGAGACGTCAAATCTGGCATCATCAGTTTTTACTTCTATATGAAGATATAAAACACCGTTATCATCACATCTATATCAAAATGCAGTGGGTTAAGGTGACACTACATTATACTTTCATGGCACAATCCTTCCCAAAGTCTTTTATAATGTGCTTTGAGCTCAGACTCTGAAATCTATAACAACTACTTATGTTCCTTTAGATCTGAGTTCAGCTTTCAGCTCATGGTTTCACTCCTGCTTCTATTTCTTTTAACCAATTTTACACTGACTTCATTTGTTGTCCACAGTCATGCAATCCCAGTTTATCCATTGGACAAGACGAAGCAAAAGGCCAAAGCAAATATACTATTCCTATTATTTATTTTAGAAATCAGCCTGTGTCATTCCTTTATCCCAGAAGATCAAGATCTCACACTGCAAGTCCAACCCCCCCCCCCCCCCCATTTGCAGGACTGCCTTTAAATAGTTTGACAATTAATGTCCTTTTTAAATTATACATTTTCAATTAGTTTTGCATGATTGCCACATACTGCTGCATGGACAGGAAGCTGCCTACATAAGAGAACTGCTGCAGCCCTACTGTGTACACCAGCAGGTCCCTGAGGTCCAGGATCTGAGGTCAAGGCCATCCAGTTAGTTTAGACTTGTTTGTTTAGTTTTATTTAAATCTCTCTTTGTAAATCTCAAATTAGTGAAATCTGGAAATTAAGTTTGTCCCTCCTCTGGTTAATGCATTTAGCTGAAACAGCTGTAAAGACATCATGCTGGGCATTTAAATGTAAAGAAGCAACAAAGGTCGAGAGAATTAATATGTTAATGTAAAATAAAATTTCAGCGCTGCACATGGGATTTCCCACTGACATTTGAAACGTGTTCGGGGAGAACTGAGACCTACACACATGCCTCAGTGCCTCCTGTAATGAAAGGGCCAGTGTGGGAAAGGAACAGAAGGCCGAGCGAGCCCTGAGAGGAGCTAATTAGCTGAGAAGGTCAACAGCTGAACTCAGCAATAAGGAAGCCACAGATCAAATCCTTTTCTCTATGGGCAAAATGTAAATATTCTGTTTAAGTCAGACATGCTGAACTCTGCTTCTGCGTCAGGTCTGGGTTGTTTGGTTGTTTAAAGCTTCAGGCTCAGATTTCGTTATTCACAAATGTCATTATTAAATTACTCTTCTCTCTCTCGGATAGCGTCCATACTGTGTGCTGCACAGAGATATTAAACACCCTGTGGAAATAGCTAAATTCAACCTGGTAAGCAAATGCTTCATAATGAATTAAATAGGGACCTTCTCTGTTCAGGTTCAGTAAGGTCGAGTTTAAAAGATGCACCAGAACCTTTAAACACACGAGGTGAAACTCTAAATAAAACTAGTAAGACTCAAGTCTGCCGTGAGTAGTTCGGAGCTTTTTTATGTTTGTGCTCGACTCAGTATGAATGTGGTTAGACTTTAAACGCCGGGTCAATATCACTCACGTTAAATGATTAAAACTGTATCATCTTAAAATGAAGTGTTGGGTATTTGATCTTATTTATAATTAAAAACAAACAGGTGAAGTTGAAAGGAGTGAGTACACCTGTGATCACTGTAACAGCTTTGATTACACCTGTGCTAATTGCAAGAGGTTATAAAATAAAGCTTTCTGAGTTTTGGGCTCCGTCTAATTAAGAAACCAGACTGAGACTTCATCAGGATGGAGAGGGAACATGAGGCTACTGAACATGAGCAGAGACACAGTGGGAGCAGTGGTTAGGAAGTGACGGAAGAGTCATAGAACCAATAACAGCCGACACAGTGGGTGGGAAGTTCACTGTTGAAGCAGCAGCCTTGCACTGAAAAGCAGACGGTCAGAGCTACTGACTGTTTCAGTGACTGTGAGAGGGAGACTGCAGGAAGTCAAGATATATAGACAAGGAGGAAACCATTACTCATCAAACTGCAGATTAAGCTTTGCCAAAGAAGATGAAAAGAGGATGATGAACATGAGCCTCTCCTTTGTTCTGATGAAACCAAAATAAATGTTTATATCAGATGGAGTCCAGCATGTCTGGTGAGGACCTGGTCAGGACCACCACAATGACTGCATAGTGCCGACCATGAAACATGGAGGCGCGAGTGTCTACATGAGAGCAAAATGTGTATTCATATATCTATCGGCATTATGAACGCAGGTTTGTACCCAAGCACTGAATACAAAGATGAATCCAGGTCTCAAGAAACAGCAGGACAGAAGTTTTCCAACTTGACAGTGATCCCAAACAAACTGCAAAAACCACGTAAGAGTTTTTAAAGAAGAAAAAAGTGAAACTATGACCTGGTGTGTCCCCTGACCTGAATCCAACAGAACACCTTATTTATCTAAAAGCAGATGGTCGAGCAACAAAACTCCTCCAGCAAACAACAGCTGAAAAAGAATCATCTGTGAGGAAGAACAGAACATCTCTCCTCAGATTTGTGCAGGACTCATATCATCCATGTCCAGGTAGATAGAATCTGTCATCAAAAATAAAGGCGGATGGAAAAATATTACAAAAATAGATGAAATCCATCATCTATGCACCTTTTGTTAAAGTTTAATTAGTCAAACATTTCTGTTTTCCAAATTAATTGGCTTGATTCTTCTTGGGCTTTGGCTAAAAACAAATAAAACTGTATTAAAAAGGACAGGACTTAAAATTACTTAATATTTTAGTAATACTGACCTGAGTGAACTCAGCTCTGTTGTATATTATATACAGCACAGTCTATTACAGAGAAACTCACTGTGCTTAACACACATACAACAACAACAAACTCATAGATCTTTAACTCTTTTTTGCTGTATTTTTGTTTTCAGAACTTCCCTTTTGTTGAGTGAGAGCACCTGCAGACTACAACCTCTGAGTCTTGTTTAGGGATGCTGTGATCAGGTTTTCTTTCCGCCGATACGATCATCTATGAGTGAGATCAGCTGATCCACGGCCCATACGGATCATTTTTACCATGCATTGCAGATTGTGTAAAGTGGGCGTTCCACCGCACCGTTGTGGTTTTACCAGTTGATCTTTGTTCTCTGGTCCTGAGCTCTGGGTAGTGACAAAAACAATCACTGATACAAGCAGCTGAACTGAGTTTCCTCTGCGGGGTGTCTGTGCTCAGCCTTCGAGATAGGGAGAGGAAAGGAGCAGGTTGAGGGGGTTCGGCATCTGGTCAGGATCCCCCTGGGCGCCGTCCATTGGAGGTCTCTCAGGCACATCCAACTGGTAGGAGGCCTCGGGGTGGACCCAGAACACACTGGAGAGATTATACATCTCATCTGGCCTGGGATCGCCTCGGGAAATGTTGCTGGGCAGAGGCACATCTGGAAAACTTTGGTTGAACTGCTGCCACTTTACACCCGACCCCAGATAAGTCAATGCAATGCCAGTCAGATGAACAGCTCTATAGAAACACTGTCACTGAGTATTGTAATGTTGTAGATATTAATTGATAATTAATGAGGCTGATGATCACTTGATGGATTTGGTTGTAATGTACATCCTCACAGCCAGTACAGATGCTGAAGTACTGAAGGGCTTACAACTTGCTTTATGCTAGCTAACTGTACTATGAACATAAAACCTCTACAGCCCAACCCTGTCTCCTAAAATTACATTTATGTGCTTCCTGTTCTGGAAATAATGTCTTGTGTCACTGTTGACTCTTTGAATATTAAACAAAGATGATGGTTAGAGTTGATCATGTGAATAATTACACATTGGTTGTGTAAATTGTTCTTTAAGGACTTGATAGTGGGTTTCCGTTTAGCTGCTGGTTGGTTTTAATCGTCACATTTGAGGGTTGTGTTGAGGATGATTTCATAAGCCTCACTGTCGCCAGCCTGTATCAGTGAGGTTATATACAGTGTATATGTGTAGTGGTGTAGGGGCTGGGGGCTCTGAGTCAGCAGTTTATTCTCTCCCCAGGGAAGATCGAGGGAGTGAAAAAGAAAGGAAAAGAGCTCTGCAGCAGCGATACCTCCCTCATGACAGAGCAGATTTACAGCCAGCCTGCTCATTTACACACGATCCCTTCACTCCAATACACATATATATATATATATACACACTCATCTATAACCAGCCCTGCCTCAAATGCTCCTGTTTTTCCCCACATCTAATTCCTCTCTCTCCCTCTCTCTCACACACAAAAGCTTCAATATGCAATCAACTGACTCTCTAAAAGGGAGAAAATGTAATTTGGGGTAAGTTAATCTGTTTGCCGTTTAAATTTATCTGTGCAAACAAACAGGAGCAGCGGGATTCAGCACCAAGAGGATTGAACAGGCAGAAGCTAATCTAAGGGCTCTGAATAAAACTGGCCTAACAGATTCAAACTAAATTAAATGTTAAAGTCATTAATTTGCATCTGGAGTGGGATGAAATCTAAAGCTGATGACAGAGACTCAGACTCTGAGTCAGTGCAGTGAGCTGGAGGCTGGATAGCAGCCCGCTGATACGTAACCTCATGTGTGTCGAGAGTCCGTCTGATACAAGCTGATCGATCCTGATCAATTCCATTTGCACAAAAGCAACATCTTGATCAGATTCTGCACAGGTCTGAGTGCCAGTGTTGATTACCAACATCACCTGTCTCCCCACAAAGATGCTGTTTCCCCAGGGTTTTCCAGTCTGGAGTAAACACTGAATATTCATGAAGAAAAATTTCAAACGGCCATGCAGTATTAATGCACTGTCTGCTTCAGGCTGTCAGCAGCGGGACCAACACATAATACTGTGATTTGGTCCAGAACAAGACATCTTAAAAGGTGCATTCAAGTAACAAATATTTTTATATTACCGATAGATTACCAATAGTAACTTTCTGTGTCTTACTAACATGGCATCTGCTGCAAAACTCAATCCTTTTCTATCTTAGAGCCGTCATGAAGCAGAGATACTGTATCTGACTGTAGGCCAAACTATAAACAATCTGGTGGTAGAAAAACACAAACTCTTCTTTAAACTTTCTTTTCTTTTCAGCAATGAGCTACACCGTCTACACTGCAAGCTGAGGAAACGACGGTAGTGCTCATAACAAGGCCGAGCAGAAAACCTGACATAAAAAATACCACAAAGAATGAGAGAAAAAAAAAAAAAACTAGAGTGAAAATCTTGACAAAGAAAAAAATGTCTGACAAAGCTCCAGAGAGAATAAAGAAGATAAAAAGACCTCTAAACGGCAGCCGGGAGCACAGTCAGTGTTTGGTAAAGCCCGCAGAGTGCTGCTCTGTGTGTGTGTGTTGGTGACAGATATACGGTGAAATAAACAGAACCGCAGTGCTGCAGGAAACTGGAGCTTTAAAACGTATTCATAATAATAATAATAATAACAACAATAATAATAATAATAATCATCATCATTATTATTATTACTCTATGACTAACACTTCTAACACTAGTCTATGACCTGAGTGCTTCCGCCCAATCTCAGCCCTTCTGCCCCTGTGTGTGTGTGTGTGTGTGTGTGTGTGTGTGTGTGTGTGTGTGTGTGTGTGTGTGTATACAGTATATGTGTTTTGCTCTGGCACTTTACCAAAGGGGACAGCTGGTCCTGCAGTTTCTGCAGTGTGTATGTGTGACTGCTTAGGAAAATAGTCAAAATGGCATGTGGAGGGATTATTATTCATTGTGTGTGTGTGTGTGTGTGTGTGTGTGTGTGTGTGTGTGTGTGTGTGTGTGTGTGTGTGTGTGTGAGTCCTCTGTGCCCTGGTTCTAGTGCCCTAGTCCACTTTTGTTCCTGCTCACTGAGAACATATGGTTCTGACATCCTTGAGCATTTCCACCTCCTCCACATTATTTATTCAGACTGAAAAAGTAAAACACTGAAAACTAGAAAAATCGCTTTGTGTCGTCTCTAAGAAAACTCAAATCAGAAACTTCAGCTTGCAAAATCACATTAACCACAGCTACACCAATAAATCAGCCAGGAAATAATATACCGCTAGATATCAATTTATCACAGATCTGTGCCACCATATAATTCAGCCAATAACTGACCAGAATTCACACCACAGACATTTAGAAGCACATATGTTGGTTAGAATCTTTAATAATCAAATTAAAAGGTATTTCTATCAGATATGTTTTTTCAAGTTATGTGTTTATGTAAAAACAATTACTTTATAAACTCGTAAATAATGTTGAAATCAGTATCAAGCATGTCATGTATTTGTATGTCACATGTAATTTTGTCATTTTGTATGGTGTCATTTTTTATTTCACATTGAGGTGTAACATTAGCCCTCGATGGGTTTCTTACCTCACCTGCACATGCTCTCCACAAACAAAACTATATGCTATGTATTTCTAATGTTTTATGTGTTCGAATAAAGAAAATAAAATAGAAAATAAATAAAGTCAACATCCATTTATAATTCAATGACACGCTGAAAATGTCACAAACGGGCGCAGGGTTAATGTCGGCTGTCAACCATATAAATCCGTCTCCAGGTGCTCACGGAAAGAATATTATCGCATTGTAGATAAAATGTAATCTGACATTTTATCTGCTCGTCTGAAGCTAAACTCAGACCGTGAATCAGCTTCTAAATGATCACAGTACATCACTCTACAGGGGAGACCACAGGTAGCTACAACAGAGCGGAGTTAACAAGGTCAGGTAGTGAGCAGCTCTGTTGACACCTGGAATCAATTTGTTGTATCACTGCAGTGAGAGGCTATAAACAGATAAACTGTGCCTAGAATAAAATAATACCTACAACCACGGTGACTGTACACATGGGATGGGAACGACTGTCGCCTTACAGAACAGAACTCAACTGTCTTGCCAGCAACCAGCAGCTACAGAGCGCACTGTATTACGCCGCAGCCGCAGGTCACCTGGGTAAATCCGAAAGGCGCCTTCTCCGTAGGCACTGCGTAGGAATACAGTAATTCAGCAGTTGAAAAATGTAGTGCCAAAGGAAAGTGCTGCTTTCACATGAAGATAAAGAGCTGACAATATTCTACATGAAGCTTCATGTAAACAGATATTGGATTGTTTTGGTGGGAGTTTTTTAAAAAGACTCTAAAACCCGTTTTTTTCTCGCAGCCCCGTGCACAGAAACACAGCGCTCTGCCACTCTGCCGGTCTCTCCTGGACGTTCCTCGTCAGCTTTCTACGGTGGGTAATGTAACGACTATTCATGAGTACCTTACACAACCTCACGTCAAAAAACATGAACCATCCCTTTAAACTCACAACGTTTTACAGGTTGAACTGTAAAAATGTGTTGACTCACCTTCGTGATGGTGCTCTCGTCCACCGTGTCAGCTCCTATCTCTTTGTTGATGTAGAGCAGAGCGAACAGGTAGCCGGCCCGGCCGTACAGCAGCTCATCTGGCATCTCGGAGTCTGGGCTCAGCACTGCCCTCTGCAGCTGGAGGAGTCTGATAGAAACACAGGCACTGGTGTTTGTTCAAGGTTTCCAATGAAGATATTCTATGATAAACTGGTGGCACCACAAAGTTTGCTACTCAGTTAAGTTGGCCTGTCACATCCATACCAGCATCCAGTCGTGGCCACTAACCTTGACAGACAGTCTTGGCTGTCAGCAGTGTTGTTGAGTTTGTGGTGGACCACTGCGCCCACTGCCAGTGGCCCCGCATCACCACACAGGAATGTCACTTTGCGGCCGTTCAGGATCCTCATGGCCCTCTTCACATAGTCCAGTGCCCTCTGCAGGTGGGAGGCCTCGTCGGAGACCCGGTGCAGCTGCAGGTACAGCAAGGCAATACCTGTTGTGAAGACAGTAGAGTAGATGTTATGGTTAAGCCGTTCACTAGGGATCTGCGCTAGTTGGAACCGGCATGTCTCATGGTGCTGGACACAGACCTGTCCAGCCAGTGTAAGTGGAGAAGTCATGGGGGTCAGCAGTCTTCAGGCCCTCCTCCATCTGCAGGAGGAGATCTTTGATCTTACTCTGGACCTTCTTCTGGAATCCTGCACTCACCTGAGGAGGAGAGAGCAAATTTATAAACAGCAAATTACAATATTCACTATCATTAATATCAAGGAATATCAATTGCAGTTTCTAGGGCTACGTCCACACTACAAAGTTTTCATTTTAAAACGATGGAGTCCATCTAGACTATCGCACCTGAAAATGTGAGTTGGTGTAAACAGGAAGTAGATTGTCATCTCTACGTCAAAATGCAGAATTTAACTGAACAACAGCTGCTAGCAAAGACAACAAGGTCAGTAACACTCTAATTCATTATCATGTCGTATTCACCACTGGTAGTCCAGGCTGATGAGACCCAATCAGGAGAGACAGTGGGTGTCTACGTCATCGTTTCCAAAGGCCTCTGTTTTCGCCATTCCTCAGAGTTCTCAACTACAGCGGGGTCAGCAGAGTTTCCAAAAACCTCCCTTTTCAGAGCTTGAAACCGCCGGGGTTGTGTGGATGGGAGGAGGAAACGTAACAAAAGAGATGTGTTTTAAAACGAAAACGTAGTGGTGTGGACGCAGCCTGAATTTCTCTAGATCTCAAGGTCTTGTCCTCAGATCAATTATCATGTGTGACAAACCCGGAGATATCAGATTACTATAGAATTAGAATTAAAATACAGAAAAGCAGCAAATGAGCACAGGTGTGAGGCTTGAAAAAGAAAGGTGGTAATCCTACTAAAATCTCAGACATCTGGCAGAAGGTTAGGACCCACTCGTTAGGATTCATGTCAGGAAACAGCCTATGTTAATAAGGTAATTTTCCACAAGGCCCCGTTTACCCTTTACAGATCTTACAGCATAGGTCAGATCATGCTTCAAGGGCTGGTTTGATCATGGATATGCAGTTAATTAATTCTCTACAGGCCCCACTCACAGTCAGCCGACAGAACTGTATGACAATAAGGGCTGTGGAGCTTCCAGAGTCAAAGCAGCTACACAGATTTCAGACAGTGTGTCTCACACCAGCCACCTCCTCAAACAAACACAGATGGGAGTCTGGGAGCACACAAGAAATGCAGGAGCTATTTGTAGGACTCAAGGCCCATTTACTCCTATCCACTGGCCTGATAAATTAACAGGAACCACTTAGAGAATAGGTTTCTGAAAGCAGGGCCTATGCAAACAGTTTTTCACATGCTGGTGCCTCTCTGTTTTACTCAATGCATGATGGGTTGTAAGGTTGTGTAATCTAGATGTATCTAATAAATATTATCATTAGAAATTAATTAATATAAAAAAACAAGAAAAAGCAGAAAATCCTCACAATTGCTGCATCTGGCAAATTTGTTGTCATAAATAATTATCAGTGACTTATCAATAGATGATCGATTAAACCCCGCCCCTGAATAATACTTGTCCAATCATAGAAACCGTAACTAGGCACAACAGGTCGGTAAAGCTTTGCATTTCACAACACATTAGCTTTGTACATTGTTAACTCTCTACGTTATTTAGCGAGGATACAGGTTACATGAAAATGAACCTGTTTGGAAACCGGTTCTGAACGCTATCAGAGTCTGGGCTAATGTTAGCAGCTCTGTCACAGCTGGTTACACCTGATCAAATCTGTTAGCAACAGTTATATAGCCGACACAGTAGACTGTCAGTCGTTTTTGCCCACCTCTGTCTGAAATCTGGGATGCATCATTTCAAAATTTGGTAAAACTTTTAATGATGAATCTGCCAACAATAACAACAAATTGATTCGTCAACAACAATTTATTCCTATGTCACTGGTGGGACTTTCCCCCAACCAATTTGTATCGTTATCCTCCAGGGTACACTATCATCAGTAAACATACAGCATCTTCTCTAGTCTGCCCCAAGTTTGCATTCAGTCACTTGTCAGTCAGGGAATCCATTTCCCCCCCAGTACAGTCCAAACAGAACAGACAGCCCTTGAGGCTGAGACCCAGAGAGCCTGACCAGAGAGTGGCCTCTGTCCTCAAACAGAGAGGATTATGACCCGGCCTTTCTGTTCTCTCTGCTTTGACTCAGTTACTGTCATCATGGTTGAAGGGATCGATGGAGGGGGAAAGAGAACAATGCAGAGGCAAAGTGACAGACAGGATTGTTGCACGACAACAAATGTTACTGTTTAACATAACAATGAAACGTTCAGAGAAGCCGAGAGGGGAATGAGAGCGTTACACAAGACTGAGAGCCTGAAGCTCCGCCTTTAGCCCCTATGTGACACATTACTATACAGTTTATACAATACACAATTAGTTATTTGGGTGCATCTTATACAAAAGTGCTGGTTGGAACTAACACCACACTGACAGTGTCATTATCCACCAGTAGTGGGACTAAAAATACAAACTCATGTTCATATAGAAAACAGCCCTCTCATTTATTTGAATGTAAATGATGCAAAGGTGCAAAAGGGGTGCCAACGTGTTTTTACCTGCCCGGTCTATCTCTTAACCTGCCCTCCCTGTGTGCCTATCAGTCAGGGTGCTCATGATAGCCTGCTGTTTTCTGAGAGTGCAGGCAAAGCTGGTGGTCTTCTCAACAGCAATATAGTGGGATCTCTGTTTAAGAGGGGCCACAGATCAGGGACAATGGGACCTACTCCTGCAACCCAAAAGGAGAGTGTGCAGTTGGAAGCCTGGTAGGTCATTGCTTAAAACCTTAAAAGATTTAGAGTGAAGTTCAATATTTTAAAAAGAAAAATGTTAATTTCATATCCCCTTTAAAATTAAAATCTTAGCTTTCAAATGATCTGCCAAGGTGTGATAGGGAATTATCTTGACAGTCTGTCAGACAAAACACGACAAATAAAGACTTCACCTTCAACTCTGGAAACTTGTGATGGCAGTTCATATGACAGACTGAACGATTGATGAATTAATCGAAAGAATAGCGGCTATCTTAATCTATAATGATTTTTTTGTTTCAGCCTAAAACACATTCAATTCTTCTCAGTTCTGTTTGCTGGCCAAATAATGAACAACCAAATCCTTTCTACTGGTATTTTTTTAAGATGGTGGAAAAAATGACATCAGAACTAAATGAAAGTGTCAGAAGTCAAATTGTTGTTCTAAACAAAGAGGGGCTTTCTCAGTCATCTCATGGCTGGACTGAAGGTTTCTAAGGGAGCAACACATTGAACTCTAAATACGCTTTGGAAAAAGTGGATCAACTGAATTCAAAGCACAATCAGGCAAGCAAATGTGACCACACCATCGCAGGATCAATACATCAAGCTTAGTTAGTTCCCTGAGAAATAGAAAAGCAATCAATCACCACCAATCAGAAACAGGACTGTCAAAAGGAGACAGTCCTGGGGCGTTGAGTGGCGCAGTCGGTTGAGCAGGTGCCCCATATATAGAGGCTACAGTCCTCGCTGCAGTCGGCCCCAGTTCGAATCCTGCATCGGACGGCCCTTTACTGCATGTCATCCCCCTCTCTCTGCCTCCCCATTTCCTGTCTCTCTCTACTGTGCTATCATAAAGGTATAAAAAAGCCCCCCAAAAAATAAAAATAAAAGGAGGCAGTCCTGTAGTGGTCTCAGAGGACGAGTAGCAGTTTCTAAACCACTTGTCAGGAGGGAAAAAAGACCAAACACTTGGGATGAGCTAAGAAACACCAGCATTTCAAAGTGGATGACTCGAAAAATGTCATATTTAGTGATGGAGCCAAGTTTCGGATGGATGGCAGTAACAGAAGGGTGTATGTAAGGAGGCGATGATGAAACATGGTGGGAGGAAAATTCATTACTCCACCCAGATTCAGGAGAAGCACCACTTCATTCTTCATAGACATGCTACACCCTCTGGTTAGCATCTTTGTGAGGAAAGATTCATACTGTGGCAGGATCATGACCCAAACGTCAGAGCTTTTGCGACTACAATCCCATTGAACATTTATGGAGACTGAGAAAGCAAAGCAGTCTGTGACATGACAAGAATCTTTTTGAAGCACTGTCAGATCATCTTGGGAAAACACGGTTCATCAGGTTTGTACAGACTTGTGGAGTTCATGCAGCTCGGTCATTAAAGCAAAAGGCGACAAAACAAATAAGATATTCTGAAATTCATGTACATTTTTCAACTTTTCACTCAAACTGTTAAGCTCATTTGTTATCAATTTTTTTAAATTAAATTAGAAACAAACACAAAACAGAAGTATCTTAACTCGTGGTCTCTGACTTTTGGACCCCACTGTACAACCGGAAGTTGTGTTACAAACTCACTTGAGTACTCTGAGACAATATTTAGCTTGCTTAAGCAGTGCAGGTAGTGACTGACACATGCTTTCCCCTCGGGGCTTTCTGCAACTGTATGTGCTCGCTGCTGAGACCATTCAGTACTACAAACAACCTTTGCTGCTGCTGCTGAAACCAGCGCTCATAAAGACTCGCTGCCCTCGACACTTCTCTTTCATGCTGAACTACAGCCTCTATACCACGGACTACTGAAGAGCCCACTTGAGCTTTGGGACTCGTCAGATTTATTCATGTACCAAAGTCACAGTGGATTCACTGCTTGTTAGCCTGTTAGCCTGTGGACATTACTCCTGATTCCTGCGCGCCCGCAGACTTTGGAGAGATTCACTGACTTTTACCGTCTCTCAATGTCAATAATTGTTTTGCATTAAGACTTGAATACTTTAATACTTTAATCAACTCCAGGTTATTTCTTATTTTCTGATACTGTCATCATATAATGGTAGAGTTTCATTTATTTTCTGTAAAAGTACATATGTATCCTACAGTTAGGTATTTTGGGAGGATACTGGTCCATTTTGTTTTACTTCCACTTGACAGCAGCACATCATGTTAGTCCTTGAACTATTAGGGCCTGAAAGGTGTGCAACACCCAAGACTCGAAAACCCTGAATACTCAAGGACTGTAGTGGGTTAGCACGGTGGCCCTGAGAGCTCCACACACTGCAACTTAACAACAGAGATATAAATCCAAAAACATGATCAATTTGACACGTGATGCAAATACTCACAACAAAATTCTGAGTATATGCAGCATGTGTTTTCAAATTGATGATGTTTTCTGAATTTGCATATGTTCTCTTAAATTGCAGTGCATTGAGCTCTCAGGGCCACCGTAGGTTAGGGTGAGGGTTGCTAAAACAATAACACTCAAACCTCCTGATGCTAAACCAAACTACAGCAACACTAAATCAACACAGTCTCAACAAAAATTAAAAATGATAACGTACACGAAAGTGAGACTTATTGTTGAGCATCATTGTGTTGGAGACTTGCTGTCAGCTCACCCAGTTACAACTAACACAGTCTACTACACCAGCTTCGCAATGACACTTCAAATGTGATATTTGGTGCTTTATGCGTCACAAACCAAACTCCACTGATCCCTGCTGTGCTGAAGTCAGACGTTTCTATAGCAACATATCTGTAATCAGTTGGTGAGTTGTCAACTGTCCTGTTTGTCTCCATTTAGCGTGAACGTTTGTAACAGTCGTTAGGCTCAGTTTACAATTATAATGTCACTAATACAGCCATGTCAGCCATTACAGATACATTAGTAAACGTTAAAACAAACAGTGACAAGTTTTTAGAAACTACGACACAAGTGCACGTCTGAGTTAAGCTAACTGTAGTTTCTAACATTAGCACGTCAGCAGATGTTATTAAAAAATGCTTTAAAATCAAAACCTCTCACCTTTCCTTCTGCATCAAAAGGTTCGTTGTAGTCTACGTCGGCTCCGGAGTTGGAGGTGAGGACTCCCTGGTCCCAGTCCGGGTACGGGTTCGGAAAAGAGCGCTCCTCCATCTCCGCCTCTGTAGCCGAGATCAGCTTCAGTCGCTTGGACATGTTATCTCCCATCGCTACGGCGGCTCGGCAGGGACAAAAACCCTCAGGCACACTGTAAAGGCCATTATAGTGGAAATAAGCAATCGCGCTTCAAACAAATTCAATGTTCAATTAAAAAACACGCCGAAGTCGGACAAATTGATAAAATAAGAATTAAATATAGTCATTAAAATGTGTTTTTATTTCTATAACTATATGCGCAAATTTTTATATAGGCTACTTCTCATTATACTAAAGAAAGGTAGAACAAAATGTTTAAATTAATTTCAAACAAGATCAGAAAAAAAAAAATCAAGCATTACAGGCTAAACAATGATATAGTCCAGGAAAGATACTTTTATTTTGAAAATAACATACTTCATACAGCTTTATTGTAAGGACCAGATTTGACATTTTACATTTAGAAATGCAAATTTCTAATCCAATAATCTATCTATTGTCCCTGAGGATATCCATGTATTCATGTCTACATTTGGCAACAAAGCAGAATAATCTCATTAATATGTTGTTGTCAGTAAAGGCTCCTCTTATTATTAGTTCACCAGTATATGATGTTGATTGTGGTTGATATATTAGACTAAAGATTTTGGCTAATAACCTAAAAGGAAATAAGGAAAGGAAAAAGTTTGCCCCGTTTAAACTGTAAAATAAAATCAGGAAATTTTTTTTAAAAAGCATTATTGAAGAAAGAAGTTTAACACCTGAGGAAAAAACTTTAGCTAATGAATGTCACCTTGAGTAGGCTAAGCTTTCCATACAGGCCCCGACAATTTATGAAATAAAAAAAACATGCAATACAATTTAATATCATTAATAAAAAAAAACTGCTGAATTTTCAGCTCGTCCTTTGTTTTGGTGGCTAATACCAGAACAAAACCCGAACAATAAAATGCAGATTGAATTGCTTGAATGGAGATTCAGAATAATTGTTGCTACACTGAAAATGTGCAGCTTCAGCTATAATTACTATATCACTGCAGGTAATGACAGGTGGAGTCAGAATGGGGCTTACCAAAAGGTAAAAAGATCAGCAGGGTATCCGCTCAGCAGTCTAGTCTATGTGGTCCCCGGTTTCTTCAGGGCTCGTTTGTTTGGTTGATCCCGGTCTGTGGTTGCGGCAGCCTCCAGCAGCGTCTCTCAGCATCCCAGTGTCCAGGCAGCCTCTCCTGTTTCCCGGTGAGTGGAGAGTGGAAGCCGCAGTCAGAGCGTGCAGGCGGTACAGGCAGCCATGTGTCACCGCATCACTGTCTCTCCCTCCTCTGCATCCTCCCCGCTCCTCTGTGAGCGCACCGAACCATCAGAGCGCTGCTTGGCGAATCAGAAATCCCCCCCTCCACCTCCACTCCGGTTTGAAACGCATACCCCGTACTCTCTGTGCAGACCCAACCTCCCCCCCCCCCCCAACACCACCACCACCACTACACCGCCTGCATTAACAGCCAGTACCCGTCAGGACCTGTGGTTGGGACCCAGCAGTCCAGTCCAGGCAGCTGACTCCCAAATGTGACTGGTGACAGATGGTGTTGGTGTGTGATGCAGTGCTGCCGGGATTAGGCAATATAGCAAACAAATCCACAACCCCACCCCTTCCACACATACCACCACCTCCCCCTGTCGCCTCTCTCACCCCCCCCCCCCCCGTCCCTTTCTCTCACTTTCTCAGCCTGCTTCACTGTGCATTGTTCATTTAATGACTTTAAGCATAAATACACCCTGTATGAGCATCAACCATTGTGTTCTGCCTTTAATGAAACACAACAGGGATGTCACACTTAAAATTCTTAAGATTTTCTAGAGAAACACATTTCAGCTCCATCACAGAAATAAATATGGAGGAGAGAACAAAAGAAAAGCACTTTACATAGATGGTTTCCTGATTCCAAACAGGCGAACCACTATAACAATTAGTGACATCAGCGCTCTAATGGCATTTAATTCAACAATTTCCTATCTACATTTGCCCTCACAGCACTGCAGTAATCCAGTCCGGCAGCAGCATCAGTCCGACCTGGGCTGCTGCCTTCCACTGAAGCTTTCAGTCTCTTATCTGGTCTGTTTCTGTCATTCCCCTCTCCATCAGAGGAAATGGACAAGCTCCAAATGAATCTGCTGAACAAGTGGGGCCAACGTACATAAATTAAACCAAGACAGATAAAGTCTCCCAGTTGTATGTGGGTGATTATTGACCTTTTATTGTTATTTTAAAGTGACATTAGACAACTTTTTTTGTTTGAACTTATCTTTAAGATGTTGATTGCACAATGTAATAACTGAATAATGAAGACACCATCGTAGTTCAGATTGTTTTCCTATAAATCTCACTGTCACTATTTCTTTCTGCCACCTGGCACAAAATTTCCCAGAAAAATGAAGGCTCAATTTACAGCACGAAGGAAGCATGTCTGCCACTCTGCAGCCTAAACAGAAAGAGGATAGTGCCCTTGTTTTCTCTGGTATCCATCAGGAACTTTCCCCTGGTAGCAGAAACGAAGGAGGGTGGAATAACTGGAGTAATTGTGGAAACTCTAACCAGCAAGAGACAAAGTCCATCTACGGAGAGAGCTTTGGGACTTGACTTAATATTTCTACTGGATCAGTGAGTAACAACACCTGCGACTTATCAATACAACCAGGTGTTTTACTAGGTTTTTCTAGTTGGGATTCTTCTGGTGGTTTCCCGCCAGGCTGATAGTAGTGGCCATGTTGCTAACACAACTGCTAGCAACCAGAAACAATTCATTCATGTTCGTTAAGAATATCAGCACAATTATAAAAACAGCTGAGCTTTTTTTGATATCAGGCAAGGCTTTATAATACAATTATATTACTGTATTTTATGTTTCAGGTATATATAAAATATCTTTTCTGATATTATGAAAAATATTGCATGTGGCGGGAAATATTGCCATGTTCCATATGACTGAATATCAGCCCAAGTCTAGAATCTACATTAATATAATATATATAACTCCAAACATATCTGTTATTTGACATCTTGATTACTGTATGGTTGTTTACATAGGTGACACTCTCCATATCTTTAATGTGAATGGGCACCCTGGACCAAACCGCTATTACTACAATGATTTGCATGACTGTGAAAGATCCCAGCAGCACTGGACGTCAATGTAACGTCAGAAAGACGTCACCTGCAGGTTTCTGAAGAGCTGTTTTGAAGCTCAGGGTGAGCTGCTCCACTGTTGCCATCTTGGCAGGGTCTGACTCCGCACCTAACTCCTGACTAATCCAAAAAATGGGCAGCAATTGGGGTTTTGCTCACGACCAGAATGTCTGTACTTTACATGTGAGAGATGTTTCTGGCATGAACCGTTTTGAAGACGCTGGATTTTGTTTATTTCACAACACAACTTAAAACCAACAAAATATCAACGTCAGCTATCATCAGTGTTCTACATCAAATTGACGTTGGTATTTGACGTTGTCCTGACACTGAATTTTGGCACCTGACCTCACAACCTATGTTCAAGCAAATATCAACAACTGTTACCCTCATGATGTTGGTGGCCAGCTGCCTCCAGGGACTAATCCTGAGGTAAAAAAAAACAAAAAAACAATTTAATCAAGATTAGGGAACAATTGTGGTCTATGGTTAAAAGAAAACAAATGTTGACTGTTGGTAAAAAACAGGATACAAACAGCAGCTTTCCTGATGTTGCCCTTTATCTTGTTAAGACAGTCTTCAAGAGCCTGTGTTGGTCCGACTCTGAGGCACATTTACATTTATATCATTAGAACACAGCAGATGCTAGAAAAAGAACAGGATGTAGTCGAACCTCCTGCATTTAGCCCAAGGAACCTGAGGACGGGACTGCGGAGAGCATGTCACATCTTCGAAACATCTGCTGGTTGAGCAATTAATATGGTTCACTTCCTACTATGAGCAGTGTGCTACTGCCTGATCATTTTGTTCTGAATATCCTCCTCCCTTGATCCTGTGCTCAGTGGGAGATTTTTGATGAAATCATGAAGGACAGTAATGATGTTCTAATCCCTCGGAGACTGGCTCCAAACGCAGGAATAGGCAGCGATAATGCCACGAATCTGTGGGAGTCTCATCTTACAAGGTCTATCAGAGCAGCACAGTGCTGTAAATAAAAATCTGAAACAGTTAGTTAACTTTCAGAAAGAGGCAGATGCAGAGAGATAAAGTGGGAGGATGGGGAAGAAATATACGAGGCGGGGTGACACAGAGGTGACACAGAGGTGACACAGAGGTTTTTAAGTCTCTGCAGTGACAGTCCGTCCCGTTCTCAAGGACATGATATCTCAGTTCGCTATGACTCAAGGATGAACTGGTTAGATTTTGGGATACAACCATGAGGAGGTAATTCTAGTTTAGTGTATTTTATTTTGATTGTCCTGTATCTTCTTCCAGAGGGGAGGGGGGAAACAGGCAGTGTCGAGGGGTGGGATGAGTCTCTTAAAATACAGCTAGTTTTCTTGCCCAGTGTAGATGACACTGAGGGGTGGTAATGTGGTCCTGATGACCCGCTGCAGGTCCTTCTGCTCCTCCGCTGTGCAGCTGCAGGTCTGGAGCCTCTCAATTGTGCCTCGGCAGAAGTTTACTGGCAGATGTTGAGGGAGGTGGACCTGTTTTAGCTTCCTGAGGAAGTAAAGTCTCTGCTGGGCCTTCCCCACCTTATGTTTGTCATTTTGATTTTCCAAATGAAAGTGAAACGGTTCTTGGACACTGGGGAAAGAAGGTGGACTTTGTCCTTCTCCTTCCCAGTCAGCAGTGGCGATCTAAGTCTCTGGGGGGACCCAGTCAAAGAAGAAGAAAACACAGATTATTGGTAGATGCTACTATCTACAGATGTCCCCTAAATGCCTCACATGCTGGCAATGAGTAGATGCAAGCTACAGCACATATCATCAGGGGCCCCTCTCAGGGGCAGCAGCAGTGCAGTGTAGTGTAGTGTCGTTATGGGAGGTTTAAGGAGGTTTATAGATGTCACTGCAAAATGTGCCGATTAGAGGGGCCATCAGGGGCCCCAAGTATTTGCCTCGGTTGCCTCTCCTGATGATGCACCTCCACCCAGAGGGATAGAAGATCCATTCCTTCTGTGATGTATATTTGCTTCTCATTTCCATAACAATATGCAGAAGGGAGATGGCCATAAGTGCAGCCTCAGCTTTTTCTCCTGCTGACTGTTCAAACTGAGATGATGCCTCACTTTAGTAATCTCAAAGATTTCTCTGATCTCTCAGCTGGGTCTGATATTGCTGCAGTATCACTGGGAGAGTCAGGGTGTTAATTTTGTTGTTGTATTTTCATATCCAGCAGAACATGGCTTTGCAGATTAGATCAGATCAGATGTACTGAGACTAAAGCCGCTGCAGATATGGCAGAGCTTCAAATTGCTCATTACCTCGCTTCATTGACGGCTAATTTGTAAGCCTGCCTCACCAAGAACAACACACACAGCAGCAATAGCACTGTGTGAACATAAGTCTCCCTTTATATGTGTGTGCATTTGTGCTTATTCATCAGGAATCTGAGTGTTGGAGATGATCCTGAAACATGAGCAAAGACAGAAAGAAAAAATCTCATCTCCTCTGATGTCTGAGAGCTGTTTCCCCTCCAAACGCAATGAAGCAATCATGTGCCTGCACATCCTAAGAGAGGGATGTGTTAGAAGTGCTCGACGTCAACCACCTTCCCAAAAGGTAACAAACATTTGAACAAAATTGCCATAGAACTGAAGAAAACTCATCTGTTTTATAAGGCAAGGCAGGTTTATGAGTGTAGCACCTTTCAATGACAAGGGAATTCAACGCTTTATGTAAGACATAAAAGGCATTAAAACAAGACTTTGGAATATAAACAACATATAAATATGATTTAAAGAAGAACTGGGAGTTGGAGCAGACCTCTGGTTTTCTTGTGGAGATTCAGATATGTGCCGCACAAAACCTGAACCTGCAAAGCTGAATTTAGTCCCAAACCATTCATTCAACGCAAGTCAGGATCTGCGGACTGCACCTGTGCGATCCACATTAATGGTCTTAGTGCAGACTAACTGCAGAAATCTGCATGAATACTCGTTTTGCAGTGACTGATATATTATCATATATAATTATAATTGGATTGTTAATCTTGATGCAGCAATATGCAAGAAGCATTTTACTGTTGTAGCTACCCCAGGACTTTTAATGACTTTATATACAGTCAGGTTGTTTAGTCCAGAGGTTCCTTACCTTGGGGTCGAGCCCTCTTAAGGGTCACAAAATAAATTTGAGGGATTGTGCGTTAATTAATTGGAGATGAAAGAAGGAAAAATAAAGTTTTCGATACATAAATGTGTGAAATTTAAATGGGAAATGTGACAAGGAGACCAAACTAGATACTGTTTTTTTATACAGGGTCTAACGGTTTAACAATTATTTTTTGAATGTAAAATCCTGATGCTTGCTTTTCCATTCATTAGTCTTGTTGAGTAGCTTATTATTTCTCTGCTGTAACAACCATGTGTTCACTGGTTCATCTGCACTGACTGATTTTTACATGAAAAGCCAAATTATTCATTAATAGTACAGTGAAATGAACCATATTTAATTAATAATATGCATGAAAATGATTGAACATATATGCATATGCTTCTATATAAATTTAAATTTAATATGTAATACATAATTACATGCACTGTTTTTTTCCTTAAGTGTATACAAACCACGACCCCACCCTGTCTGTCCAGTTTCCCAGAAAGCACCGCCCTGTCTACAAGCGCTGTGATCAAAGAATCACGGAGGAGATTATCACCATGGCAACTGGTCTGTCGCGATGATGACATGATTTGGGAGATTTTGCGGAAATATGCTGCAGCAACCTTGCAAGGGAATAACCATGCATATCCCATCACTGCCGCTTTATGCCACACTCACCCCCCCCCCTTACACACACACACACACACACACACACACACACACACACACACACACACACACACACACAAGAATTAATCAGAGAGAAAAGTGGGTCGCCTGCTAAGCTAAGCAATAAGACAATGACCTCTGGCCAGTGGTCACTCCCCAGGCCAGTGCATTTAATAACACTGACATTTACATACTGTGAGAGCTTTGTGGTGCAGGAACAGAGCAGCTCCCTGACAGCAGCTCTCAGTATGCTGTCTGGGGATCTCCAGTGGTCCTGCAGGGCCTTAAAGGACATGTCTCACACTATTTTATATATATATATATATATATATATAATCCAATGAAAAGACCAGGCCCACTTCCTGCTGTTACTGCTACTACAGTTATTGTGAGGAATTTAATATTAAATCTTTTAAAGTGTTCCATGTTCTTGGATTCAGCTCTTTCATCTTCTCATTCAACATCTGCGCCTCCCTTTTAATCAAGCCCTAATCAACACATTAAAACAGACTGAACTGTTTGTCATTAAAAACCCCAGAGGGCCAACAGTGTGTAGGAGTCCTTGATGTGTTATCACTGCTTAGGTGAATTTCCATTTAATGACGTTCCATGTCCTTTTATACTGACCGGCCTTTAGAAAACGCAACAACACACTAATACATCTAATGAATCACCTTATCTATGCCTTCATTATACCATTACACATAATCAAAACATCCAAAAGACAGAAAATGTATGTGTTCCTCAATTTACCAGCGTCATCTGTCTCCTCTTACATATTGAGAGGTTTTCTGCAAATAAGTCACGTCCTCAGATAAAAGAATAACTGTTATCCATCTCTGACCTCTGTTGGTGACAAGTAAGAAATGCAACAAAACTGATGGAGCTCATCTCCCTCTGCATGACTTTGTTGTGCATGGTTTTGTCCTCCATTACTGAGCGATGGATAATCAGCTAATGGAGGGGGGTGGAGATGTTGTGAAACTCCATCAACCATCGTTCCAAAAAGAGCTTAAATGACTTTGAAAGGCAATGAATCACTGCAACTTACTACATATAATCACCAGGTTTGGTTTCAAACAACAATTAGTTGAAAAGCAGACACAGTTTTGTCTAAAATGCACAGCATGCAATATGTTACAGGTGTGTGTCCTGTTGCAAACACTGAGGCAGAACAAGCTGAAGAAAAAGGATTTCACTAAATCAATATTGAAATAAACAGACTTACGGTCAGCCGTGAGATTCTGGTCCAAACAAACAAACCCAGAGGGGCGAAGCAGGTTTGATTATTAGCTCTCAGGCTAATGCAAAGCATTGACTCCTCAGCTCTGTGTCTCTTTCATCCTCTCACTCGGTAAACACAGTCAAACTGAGAGAGAAAAATATCTGTTAGAAGTCTGTCCGAGAAGCTGTAAGGGACCTCACAAGTGTTTCCCATGTTTTAGTCCATTCCCAGACACCAAAATAAATCCGGCCCATACTCGGCCAGATGCTTGTTTTCTCGTGGCCCAGTATACGCCCGGTTCCACGGCCTGAAACTGGCCGATACACAGCACGATTGTCAGATGCTACTTCCACATCTGGACCAATTCTGCCACACACACAGAAAACCTTCGTGCCTGTCAGTCACTATCGGACGATAACAGCTGGACTCTGCCCAGATGTGAAAGTGTATGGGCCAGATTTGGGCCGGCCATATGTTGGGCCAGAGGTTTCATTTTACTCCATACAAGGAAGATGGACTATTCATAGCTCTACAATCCCCACTGCATTATCACACAACAACTATCAGTCTTTCACTTTGACAGTTATTTGTCCATGAATTGGACACTGACTGAAAAAAGAGAAATGGTTTGGAGAGACAGGAGCTGAACTGAGTGACAAGCCTTTTTCAACTCTCATCCTTGGGAGTTTATCTTCACTGTATGTTTACAATAAAACTAAATTTTATATACACAATGTTGCAGCAACAAATATTAGATTTACACTCTGAGACCCAAGTATATTTTGATTTCCAGAAGAAAACCTACAGACACATCAGAGATACAACATCAGTAAATTACCAGGTGGCTTGCCAGGAGAAGACTGCCCTCCGCCAGCCGGCTGGTCTCACCCGGGTTTCCATATCTTCAAAAACATCTGCAATGCAGGAATGGGCAACATGTTGGTAAAATTCATCACATATTTCAAATCTAAATGGTTTCTTTCTTTTCTCACTAAATATAAAAGCTTAATTTCATGACACAATAACAGTTACAGGACAAAAAATAAGAGTTAAAGTCTGGCTCAAATTCTCCCAGATCACCATTGCTAAAGAGATTACATGTATATCATTGCATTTTATTCTGTGTCTTGGGAAGGCTCCAAAGCAAATATTAATAATGCTTGATGTCTTAGTGTTTAGGAAAGTGAACAACAATGACTGTATATTAAAATGGACAACTCGTCTCCACTTCATCCCACTGCACAAAAATGAAGCCAAAAATTCTTTCCTTCATCTGGAGCCAGAGTCTGTGCAGTAGAGATATGGGGGAGATCAAGGTCCAGACCAGGTCCAGATATTATCACTTCAACATCTGCATGAGAGCTTCATAAAAAGACAGAAACCATGTTTTTAATTTGGCTCATGTCGTATCTGCTAATGGAGGGGGAGGGGTTTATGACCTATACTGCAGTCAGCCACCCGGGGGCGATAGAGATGTTTTGGTTTCTTTTTTGTTAAACTGAATTGTTCATCTAAGTTGTACTGATACTGTTGCAGTAGCAGAACCATTTTTCCTTTTTTTTCACTTTTCTCTGTTTTTTACTCTTATTTATCATTTGCTTTAAAATAATCCCCATTTTGATAATTAATCACTACTGCTCCCTCCCTCCTCATTTACCCCCATTTCCTGTAATCTTCAATGCTTGAGATTTACAGCTCAAGGTGACATTACCATGCATTATGTTCTGTTCCTGCATTGATTACAATCACAAGACTGTGTATAAAAGCTTCTGGCAAATCAGTGGTGTTGAAAGGAGCACTGAGGACACAGACTCCCAATTATGGAAACATTTCAAGGAAGCATATGCCAGAATCAACAATTACAGTTTCAGCAGACATAGCTGCTTGAGCGCTCATCTAATTACAAACACTGTCGCGGTTGCATAATCACATTCATTCACATTCATATTAGAAGAGCTGCTGCCAAAGAGCAGCATACAGTAAATTGTGCCGATATTGGCTCATAATTTTCCATTACCCCCATACCAGCACTTTGTATCATCACAGACTGCATTAAATGCCTTCATGTACTTTTCTAAAAAACAAACAATAAAAAAGAAAAGACCCCGATGAGCAGAATAAATCACAGGGCACTCAGCAGGTCGACATGGTTCTCTCAGCCGCATGTATCTTCCACTGCATCGCACCCAGAGGCTGCACGTAAAGATGTGACGTAGCTCCGTGACGTCACTGAGGTTTCTGAAGCTCCGCTGTCGTCATCTTGGCGGAACCGATTCACCTGGTTAATCCGAAAACGGGCAAAGAGGTGGGGCGTGTGTGGAGCCGAGACGTCGCTACACACCGGTGTATTAACCGTGGCCGGCATACGCTCCCGTTAGCATTGTTAGCTTCTTGCTCAAATGGCTAACCCCAGGCTAATTCATTTGCTGACTAATTAGCTAGTCAACGAGCTAAGCTAACAAGCTAGATGTGGTGAAATATGGTGTAAATAGAATTTCACTCACCTCAAAAAACAGGAGCAGAGACTTCCCCACGTTCAGTTTCATACTATCCGTCCCCAACGCCACAAACACGGCCGACAGCTCACGACTGGACTCAGCTGAGTTGATGCAGAGCAGACACCCACCTGTGACTCTAACGGCACCCACCTGTGACTCTAACGGCCACGCCTCTAATTATAGACAATACAATTTAAACGGGTCAGTTATAAAAGAATTCACCTCCATACAGGTGTCATGAAGGAGGAAATTAGCTCTAGAGACCAAAACAGTTTTTGTACCAGGCTGTAAACATGTTTATTTCTGCTGTAAAGTTGGACATTTTAACATGGGAGTCTATGGGGACTGACTCACTGTTGGAGCCAGACTCTAGTGGCCGTTAGAGGAACTGCAGCTTCTGGTTCTTCACTGTTACTTCTTGATCTCATCCGAAATACACATCACACTTAAACCTGTTGTTCTTCCCTTTATAACCAACAAACCTTCATGTACATAGTTCAGACAGAAGTTACAGTCTGACCCTGGATCTGTTTAACATAATTATATTAGACGTCGGCTGTGTGTGTGTGTCAGACTGACCGGGGTGGGGATGATGACAGTTATTGTGTTAATGTAGGCCCATATTGTGTGAGTAAACCCCTGCTGCCAAAAGAAAGACATTATTAATCATGTGTGGTGGCTCTGTTAGCTATAATTCAGTATAGGTTGCTGTCTTTCAGATTTCATATGGAACATTACATTGTAAGAAACTACAATAAAATATCTGTCAGCAGCAAGATCTGCTAAATATCCTGTGATATAGATGTTGTTTGTGGAAGACATGTTGATGTGATGATGTGAAACATGGCTGTAAATCACTGGAAAATATTTACCTGTCTGCAAGTCTTCAGTTACATCAGATATTACTGTTGATTATTAACATTAACATCTTGGGCATCACCTGTGTGTTGGGCAGGACTGTTGCAGTCAGTTGAATGAGTAACCATGAATCACTACTGAATTAATTAATTTTGAAGATTGTGTTTGTTGACAGTAAATCCAGAATTTGAGCAGAACCCGTGTGAAGCTGAAGTGGGACGAGCAAGCGGCAACTATCCTGTCACTTGACACCTGTCAATCAAGCAAATAAGCTTCAAAACATCATTACCACTTCATTTATTCAATGTATTTAATTATGAAATAAACAAAGCCGTACCCCCTGGCTCCACCCCTCTGACATGCCGGTCTGTTTTAAATCATAATGTTTTTTTCTTTTCCAATTTAGTTGCACTGACCTTTCAAGTTCAAGTAAAATTTGCAATTCTATTTCCTACCCAGATATCAATAGAGAACAATCAATTTTAATCCAATCCAGAACGATCCAATGAAAAGGCAGACGGGGAGGGGAAAGGGTGAGGTGGTGGTGTAGGGGGTGGATGACAGATGAAGGCAAGAGCAGAGGAACAGAGCAGGAGAAAATAGGCCTTTTTCATGACGGGCACGATGACAGCTGTAATTAGCAGCACTATTTATGGCTGCGTTCCATTTATGTTCTCCAGCTCCAGGCTCTCTGTAATATACATTCAGAATATCTGCAGAGATTCAATCAGCCGTGACGCTACATCAGTGAACGCTGTTCATCACGTGCTTCCATACATTACATACAGCACCGAGCGCACTGATTAAAACCAGTATCTGCACTGTCACAGGCCTCGTCTGTTTACAGGGAAACACAAATAATAAGCGTGACACATAGCAGTTACGTGACACTCAAAGAGTTAGACATAAACAAAGAGATGTCTGGTTGTATTTCCTGTAAAGGAAACAATGAAGTGGTGTAGCTGTGATGAAATGAATGGCACCATGGTGAACTGTAGGAGAGGCTGGTGGCTTTACACGTAAATCACAACCTTATTATGATAATTACCAAAAACCAAGCCTTTCTTTTACTTTCTGTTACACACTCAGTTGTTTTTGTACAGACGGCTCTGCTCCTTATGAACCATCACTCTGTGGCGTCTTAGTCACTGTCAAGTTAACTGGTTAAAGTTAAATCGGGGACAAAATGTGACTGGAAAATAGTCATGTTGTATCCGAAGATCATGTGACCTGT